>NC_056432.1:2339470-2556970 GCF_018296145.1 Oncorhynchus tshawytscha
ATATTTTACTGGGTGACTTTCACTTTTACTTGAGTCATTCTCTATTAAAGTATGACAACTGGGTACTTTTTCCACCACTGACAATTTGATATTATGGTTTGGCCAAGTCCGTCGAATAAAAATAATTAGAGGCCTAATAGAACTACAATTCCCATGTATATCTGCATGCAGTGCGCATGTGCGCCTGGTCCATTTCCTGGTCCGACCTTCTCATATAAATACGCAGGGTTACAAGACAAGAGTTCGTCAGAAAATACGAACCCAATGATTCCTATATGTCCAGTGGTCTCCTTCACCTATGGTGAGTTAACGTTAATAAAAACGATTAAATTAGGTAACAAGACTTAACAATTAATAATTTATAACATTTACGAGGAAAGCTCGGGGAGGGGGGTTGTCGGTGTGTCCTTGAAGTGCTCTTTCTGCCTGTTTTAACGCCTCTGCAGTGTACTGTATGCGGGGGTCTTGCTTCAAACAGTAGCTAGCTACCTAACCCACCGTTCACCCTCGATGTATCTTTGTCCCCTTTCTGCAGTGCCCAGCCGGCTTGGTGAAGATGCCAAAATGGCTACCGGCAACTACTTTGGATTTACCCACGGTGGTGCTGCACAGTACAGGTAGGATATGACTCCTTGGAATTGGAAATATGCGATCCATCACCGCGGGAACCCAATTTTAAAGGACGGTCGGTGCTATCAGGGATCCTAGGGACCTTCACTACCTTTTAACCCTAACCTAACCAATAAAAAAAAAAATATACACTTCAATGGGGGGGAGGGCACAAGTCCCAAGGATCCCGGACCTTTAAACGATTCCCCAGAGGAAGTTGCGGCCTCCACTTTGCCGTAATATCCTGTCCTCTTTGGGAAATGCACGTTTTGGTTCCACCTCCGATTTCATTTGAAGGTTACTTATACATATTCAATAATTGGTTGTGGGAAATTACGCATGGAGTTAATAATCAATCAATCAAATTTTATAAAGCTCTTTTTTATATTTTTATATATATATATATATATATATATATATTTTTTTACATCAGCCGATGTCACAGTGCTGTACAGAAACCCAGCCTAAAACCCCAAACAGTAAGCAATGCAGATGTAGAAGCACGGTGGCTAGGAATAAACATCAACAAATGGGGCACTGACAGCTGTCAGTGTAGCTAGCATGGTAACATTAGCAAACTAGCTATCTTGCTAACCATATGTAACTTAGCTAACTAGCTAATCAAATTAAAGTTTATTTGTCACGTGCGCCGAACACAACAGGTGTAGTCGACCTTATAGTGAAATGCTTACTAACCAATAGTGATTTTCAAGTTTAAAAAAAAGGTATTAGGTGAACAACCATATGTAAAGAAATAAAAACAGTGAAAAATAACTGTAGGGAGGCTATAATGTTATCTGTTACTGTTTTAAAAAATGCCTACATGGCATTCACAAGATTAGGTTCTGGAGCTGGATGTCTCTTTTTTGGTAAAACGTCATCACCGATGGAAACCACTGGAGTATCTTTTGAATTTACCATCTATTGTTATCAAGTTTTGTCATATTCCATAAATTGGCAAATCTGCCAGTTTATGCTTGATCCAAAAATATGGTCAGGGGCTTCGTCTGGAGGGGGTGAGCGGAGCATGCACAGGCCTAATTGATCTCCGCACCCCACATTTTGTGACAGTGCAGCTCTGCTCTGTTAGCTCCACATTGACATGATTGGTTGATGGTAGGTGGGGGCATCAGTTCCAGTATAACTCAACAGCTCTGCTCAGTATAAATGACCTGACTTCTGTAGATACAGAAGAGCCTTCAACTTTGCAGCGGTTTCTGATTTAATAAACAATGGTTGGTAGGCGGTAACATTAAAATAAAACCCAGTCCGGAAACTAAATGCAGCTGGGAAAAATACATGTTTTTTTTATTTATTTAACCTTTTTATTTAACTAGGCAAGTCGGTTAAGAACAAATTCTTATTTACAATGACTGCCTACCAAAAGGCCTCATGCGGTGAGTGCTGGGATAAAAAAATAAATAGCGAAAAAAGCAGCCACAACTGTCAGTGTCCATGATTGAGTCTTTGAATGAGATGGAGATAAAACTGTCCAGTTAGTGTTTGTTGCAGCTCGTTCCAGTCGCTAGCTGCAGTGAACTGAAAAGAGGAGCGACCCAGGGATGTGTGCTTTGGGGACCTTTAACAGAAAGTGACTGTCAGAACGGGTGTTGTATGTGGAGGATGGGGGCTGCAGTAGATATCTCAGATAGGGGGGAGTGAGGCCTAAGAGGGTTTTATAAATAAGCATCAACCAGTATGTTTTGCGACCTGTATACAGAGATGACCAGTTTACAGAAGAGTATAGAGTGCAGTGATGTGTCCTATAAGGAACATTGGTGGCAAATCTGATGGCCGAATGGTTAAGAACATCTAGCTGTTCCAGAGCACCCTTACCTATTGATCTGTAAATTATGCCATCTAGCATGGGTAGGATGGTCATCTGAATCAGGGTTAGTTTGGCAGCTGGGGTGAAAGAGGAGTGATTACGATAGAGGAAACCAAGTCTAGATTTAACTTTAGCCTGCTTCTTTGATAAGTGCTGAGAGAAGGTCAGTGTACCGTCTAGCCATACTCCCAAGTACGTGTATGAGGTGACTACCTCAAGCTCTAAACCCTCAGAGGAAGTAATCACATCAGTGGGAGGGGCATTCTTCTTACCAAACCACATGACTGTTGTTTTGGAGGTGTTCAGAACAAGGTTAAGGGCAGAGAAAGCTTGTTGAACACTAAGCTTTGTTGTAGAGCATTTAACACAAAATCCAGGGAGGGGCCAGCTTAGTCTTATACTATCTTCTGCATATACAGTTGAAGTTGAAAGTTTACATACACCTTAGCCAAATACATTTAAACTCTGTTTTTCACAATTCTTGACATTTAATCCTAGTAAAAATTCCCTCTCTTTGGTCAGTTAGAATCACCACTTTATTTTAAGAATGTGAAATGTCAGAATAATAGTAGTGATTTATTTCAGCTCACATTCCCAGTGGGTCAGAAGTTTATATACACACAATTAGTATTTGGTAGCATTGCCTTTAAATTGTTTAACTTGGGTCAAATGTTTGAGGTAGCTTTCCACAAATGAAGTCAATTAGCCTATCAGAAGCTTCTAATGACATAATCTTCTAGAATTTTCCAAGCTGTTTAAAGGCACAGTCAACTTAGTGTATGTAAACTTCTGAACCACTGGAATTATGATACAGTGAGTTATACGTTAAGTAATCTGTCTTTAAACAATTGTTGGAAATATTACTTGTCATGCATACAGTAGATGTCCTATCCCGACTTGCCAAAACTATAGTTTGTTAAAAAGAAATTTGTAGAGTAGTTGAAAAATGAGTTTTAATGACTCCAACCTAAGTGGATGTAAACTTCTGACTTCAACTGTAAATGGATGAGAGGTTCCTACTGCATGCTATGTTGATGTAAATTGAGAAGAGCGTGGGGCCTAGGATTGAGCCTTGGTGTCCTCCCTTGGCGACAGGCAGTGGCTGAGACAACATATGTTCTGACTTTATACACTGCAGTCTTTGAGAGAGGTAGTTGGCAAACCAGGCCAAAGACCCCTCAGTGACACCAATACTCGTTAGCCGGCCCACAAGAATGGAATGGTCTACTGTATCAAAAGCTTTGGCCATGTCAATAAAAATAGCAGCACAACATTGCTTAGAATCAAGGGCAATGGTGACATCATTGAGAACCTTTTTAAGGTTGCAGTGACACATCCTTAACCTGAGCGTAAACCTTCATGACTCCTGAACATCGACGTGATACGGTCACCGCGTCAGCCCCAATGACAGCCCACTTATAGGTATCTCAGACAAGATTCTCTGGTCTGATGAAACTATTTGGCCTAAATGCCAAGCGTCACATCTGGAGGAAACCTGTCACCATCCCTACGGTGAAGCGTGGTGCATGCTGTGGGATGTTTTTCAGCGGCAGGAACTGGGATACTAGTCCGGATAGATGAACGGAGCAAAGTACAGAGAGATCCTTGATGGAATCCTGCCCCAGAGTGCTCAGGACCTTTGTCTGGGCGAAGGTTCACCTTCCAACAATCGCTGCCAAAAGTACTGACTAAAGGGTTTGAATACTTGTAATATTTCAGTTTTTTTATTTGTAAAAATGTATCTATTGTGTGTAGGTTGACAAGGGGTAAAACTAAATACATTTTAGAATAAGGCTGTAATGTTACAAAATGTGGAAAATATCATGGTCTGAATTCTTTCCGAATGAACTGTCTTTGTGTTATTTTGCAATGACCGAGTTACTTAATTTGTTTTAATCTTTTTTTTTATTTTTAAGTTCTTCCACTTTGACATATTAGAGTATTTTGTGTAGATTGTTGACACAAAATGAAAGTTTTTTAAAATCTCACTTTTTAACACAATGTCAAATCTAAGGGGTTTGAATACTTTTGCAAGACCCTGTATCTTGCTGTCACCTATCACAAACCTACCAAAAGCACAGCTAATCTAGAGTCCTTTAGAATGATTTGGTTTACTAGAACACAGCTAATCTAGAGTCCTTTTAGAATGATTTGGTTTACTAGAGCACAGCTAATCTAGAGTCCTTTTAGAATGATTTGGTTTACTAGAGCACAGCTAATCTAGAGTCCTTTTAGAATGATTTGGTTTACTAGAACACAGCTAATCTAGAGTCCTTTAGAATGATTTGGTTTACTAGAACACAGCTAATCTAGAGTCCTTTAGAATGATTTGGTTTACTAGAACACAGCTAATCTAGAGTCCTTTAGAATTATTTGGTTTACTAGAACACAGCTAATCTAGAGTCCTTTAGAATTATTTGGTTTACTAGAACACAGCTAATCTAGAGTCCTTTAGAATTATTTGGTTTACTAGAACACAGCTAATCTAGAGTCCTTTAGAATGATTTGGTTTACTAGAGCACAGCTAATCTAGAGTCCTTTTAGAATGATTTGGTTTACTAGAACACAGCTAATCTAGAGTCCTTTAGAATGATTTGGTTTACTAGAACACAGCTAATCTAGAGTCCTTTAGAATGATTTGGTTTACTAGAACACAGCTGCAGTAGGCTTTCCAAGTCGACTAAAGTTGATAACTTAGATTGTCGTACCAAGAGGATTGTGCCATTTTAACCCATAAACACACCAACAGTTTTAATGAGAAACAGTTTGGCCTATTAGGTGGTAATGTTTTAATGACATTTTTAGTTGTGGGGTGCCGTTTTTAAATGTTTTTCAGAGCAGTTTTCCTGCGTCTCTTTTTGAGAGCATGTTTCCTGTAGCAGCAGCTTAGAGCTCATTGATGGAAAGCCAAGACTATTCTTCATGGCATTAGCAGGCAGAGCATGGTGGCTCTTTCTGACCTGTCAGCATGCTGACCACTGGACAAAATGGCTCCACCCCCCCCCCCTTCCCTCTGTTGTCAGAGAGACCAATGGTGTGAAATCGTCCATAAGGAAATAACTGGGACAACGGTACACCATATCTTCTTCAGTGATTTAATCTGTGTAGAAAACTTTATTTTAATAACTTTTCAAATGAGACAAATCACTCATTTTAAGCATTTCATCTATCCATTTTTCCAGATATATTACACCAGAAAAGGAAATGTGCAATTTTGTTGTCTTACTGAGTTTGGTTTTAACTATGAGAGAATTGGCATTAGACTACTTTTGACTAATTCTGAGTGCGCATGTTTCTCGACAGAATTCTACTCATTTTGTGGAATGGTCTGTTATGATATCTGGTTCATATATGACCAAAATGCTGCCTGTGATACTCAATGTTTCTGCTGCTTTGCAGTTGGCTGTTTTGGGTAGAGATCAGGTATAACTGAAATGTCTGCTTTTTATTTATTTATTTTTGTTAATGCTAAATCTACCTCTAAGTATTATTTGACATGGGATTAGGATCCCCATTTAGATGTAGCTGAAGCAGCGGGTGCTCTCCCTGGGGGTGAAACAGGACATAATACAGAACATTAATAGACCAGAAAGGCCAGAACTCCACAGAGCTCCGACAGGGACATTGACCCACGTTGTTGTTGTTGTTGTTGTTGTGACTCTGTACTGCAGCACTTTGGATTTGTAATGATACAATGTGACTGAGGTTTAAGTGCAGATTGTCAGCTTTTTAATTTGAGGGTATTTTCATATCAGGTGAGCTGTTTAGACAATTACAGCATGTCTCCCTATTTTTTTTTTTAGGTGTAGTAAAAAGTTTATTTGTTCACATTCATACCAATCGATGTCTACGTCAAGCTTGTGAGTACAAATGTTCTGTTTTTGTTTTGGTTATATTTCAGGTAAAAAAAAAAAAAATTTGCACCGATAGAAATAAATAGTTGATATTGTGTCGCTTTTTTAAAGTTGTAAATAAGAATATAATATATTTCTAAACACTTCATTTAAAGTGGCTGCTACCATAATTTACAGATAATCCTGACTGAATCATGAATACTTGAGTGAGGAACGTTAGATGCACAAATATCATATCCCAGAGGGATGTTAACCCCTCACCATTACAGTAACGGGGAATGTAAACCTTCCAATCCCAGAGGGATGTTAACCCCTCACCATTACAGGAACAGGGAATGTAAACCTTCCAATCCCAGAGGGATGTTAACCCCTCACCATTACAGGAACAGGGAATGTAAACCTTCCAATCCCAGAGGGATGTTAACCCCTCACCATTACAGTAACAGGGAATGTAAACCTTCCAATCCCAGAGGGATGTTAACCCCTCACCATTACAGTAACAGGGAATGTAAACCTTCCAATCCCAGAGGGATGTTAACCCCTCACCATTACAGTAACAGGGAATGTAAACCTTCCAATCCCAGAGGGATGTTAACCCCTCACCATTACAGGAACAGGGAATGTAAACCTTCCAATCCCAGAGGGATGTTAACCCCTCACCATTACAGTAACAGGGAATGTAAACCTTCCAATCCCAGAGGGATGTTAACCCCTCACCATTAAACAGGGAATGTAAACCTTCCAATCCCAGAGACATGTTAACACCATTACAGTAACAGGAATGTAAACCTTCCAATCCCAGAGGGATGTTAACCCCTCACCATTACAGTAACAGGGAATGTAAACCTTCCAATCCCAGAGGGATGTTAACCCCTCACCATTACAGTAACAGGGAATGTAAACCTTCCAATCCCAGAGGGATGTTAACCCCTCACCATTACAGTAACAGGGAATGTAAACCTTCCAATCCCAGAGGGATGTTAACCCACCATTACAGTAACAGGGAATGTAAACCTTCCAATCCCAGAGGGATGTTAACCCCTCACCATTACAGTAACAGGGAATGTAAACCTTCCAATCCCAGAGGGATGTTAACCCCTCACCATTACAGTAACAGGGAATGTAAACCTTCCAATCCCAGAGGGATGTTAACCCCTCACCATTACAGTAACAGGGAATGTAAACCTTCCAATCCCAGAGGGATGTTAACCCCTCACCATTACAGTAACAGGGAATGTAAACCTTCCAATCCCAGAGGGATGTTAACCCCTTACAGTAACCATTACCAATCCCAGTGTTAACCCCTCACCATTACAGTAACAGGAATGTAAACCTTCCAATCCCAGAGGGATGTTAACCCCTCACCATTACAGTAACAGGGAATGTAAACCTTCCAATCCCAGAGACATGTTAACCCCTCACCATTACAGTAACAGGGAATGTAAACCTTCCAATCCCAGAGGGATGTTAACCCCTCACCATTACAGTAACAGGGAATGTAAACCTTCCAATCCCAGAGACATGTTAACCCCTCACCATTACAGTAACGGGGAATGTAAACCTTCCAATCCCAGAGGGATGTTAACCCCTCACCATTACAGTAACAGGGAATGTAAACCTTCCAATCCCAGAGGGATGTTAGACCCCTCACCATTACAGTAACAGGGAATGTAAACCTTCCAATCCCAGAGGGATGTTAACCCCTCACCATTACAGTAACAGGGAATGTAAACCTTCCCCAGAGGGAATCCCAGAGGGATGTTAACCCAGAGGGATGTTAACCCCTCACCATTACAGTAACAGGGAATGTAAACCTTCCAATCCCAGAGGGATGTTAACCCCTCACCATTACAGTAACAGGGAATGTAAACCTTCCAATCCCAGGGGATGTTAACCTTCCAATCCCAGAGGGATGTTAACCCCTCACCATTACAGTAACAGGGAATGTAAACCTTCCAATCCCAGAGGGATGTTAACCCCTCACCATTACAGGAACAGGGAATGTAAACCTTCCAATCCCAGAGGGATGTTAACCCCTCACCATTACAGTAACAGGGAATGTAAACCTTCCAATCCCAGAGGGATGTTAACCCCTCACCATTACAGTAACAGGGAATGTAAACCTTCCAATCCCAGGGGATGTTAACCCCTCACCATTACAGTAACAGGGAATGTAAACCTTCCAATCCCAGAGGGATGTTAACCCCTCACCATTACAGGAACAGGGAATGTAAACCTTCCAATCCCAGAGGGATGTTAACCCCTCACCATTACAGTAACAGGGAATGTAAACCTTCCAATCCCAGAGGGATGTTAACCCCTCACCATTACAGTAACAGGGAATGTAAACCTTCCAATCCCAGAGGGATGTTAACCCCTCACCATTACAGTAACAGGGAATGTAAACCTTCCAATCCCAGAGACATGTTAACCCCTCACCATTACAGTAACAGGGAATGTAAACCTTCCAATCCCAGAGGGATGTTAACCCCTCACCATTACAGGGAATGTAAACCTTCCAATCCCAGAGGGATGTTAACCCCTCACCATTACAGTAACGGGGAATGTATATTTGTTGGCTGTGATATTTATGCCTCTAACTTTCTCCCTAAATAAACTTAACTCGGAGCAAACCTTCCAATCTCAGAGGGATGTTGGGGAATTTTATTTTTATTTTTTATTTTTTTACAGACACTTGACTGCTATTCAACCAGATTTTCCACATGGATCGAACTGTTGCTTCTGGTAAGGGTAACTAGCTGCTAACTCTAGCAGGCTTGTAACTGCATGTCACTAGTCGAACACTGAACTTATCACTGCGGGAAAAGCTGAAACATCAATCAATGGTCGAGTCAGTTCCACTTTCATTTTTTTTTTTTTGCGGCAACATTTTTAAATGGGGAAAAAAAGTTATTGCAAATTCAGCAGTGTAGCCTAGTGGTTAGAGCGTTGGACTAGTAACCGGAAGGTTGCAAGTTCAAACCCCCGAGCTGACAAGGTACAAATCTGTCGTTCTGCCCCTGAACAGGTAGTTAACCCAGTGTTCTTAGGCCGTCATTGAAAATAAGAATTTGTTCTTAACTGACTTGCCTAGTAAAATAAAGGTAAAATAAATAAAATTGTGAAATAGGATTTTAGAAACGCTGTCTTTTATTACTTATTGTCACGACCACAACCTTTCCCCCCAACTCCTATTGATATACTTTGTTTTATTAAGTCAGTGTTGCATTGTGGGAAGTTAAAAATACTTTTGTGTGGCGTGATTTTAATCTTATTTTTTCTAACAAACATTTGATTTAATAAAAATATTTAATCCATCAAATGATGAGTATGATGACGGAATCTGATTTCATTGGTCTTTACCTCGCGTGGAGTCAGCCCTGAGTCAGCCTGAACCAGAGCAGGAAGGAGTCATTACCATAGAAAATGTACCTGGCTAAAAGGTGAGCCACTTTGATATGACCGGTTATCCCAAGTTGAACTCGGAGTTGACTAGAGTTTTTGCTCTTGACATTATGGGTTATTGTCAGGCTGACTCTCTTTTCTCTGTATATATATCAATGATGTTGCTCCTGATCCACCTCTACGCCGACAACACCATTTTGTATACATCTGGCCCTTTGTTAACAAACCTCCAGACAAGCTTCAACGCCATACAACTCTCCTTCCGTGGCCTCCAACTGCTCTTAAACGCTGCCCGCACCCACCCGACTAGCATCACTACTCTGGACGGTTCTGACTTAGAATATGTGGACAACTATAAATACCTAGGTGTCTGGTTAAACTGTAATCTCTCCCTCCAGACTCACATTAAGCATCTCCAATCCAAAATTAAATCTAGTCAGCTTCCTATTTCACAACAAAGCCTCCTTCACTCATGCTGCCAAACATACCCTCATAAAACTGACCATCCTACCGATCCTCGACTTCGGCGATGTCATTTACAAAATAGCCTCCAACACTCTACTCAGACTGCATCCAATTTGCTATCACAGTGCCATCCGTTTAGTCACCAAAGCCCCATATACTACCCACCACTGCGACCTGTTCGCTCTCGTTGGCTGGCCCTCGCTTCATACTCATCGCCAAACACACTGGCTCCAGGTCATCTATAAGGCTCAGCCTTATTCAGCTCACTGGTCATCATAGCATCACCCACCCGTACGTAGCACGCGCTCCAGCAGGTATATTTCACTGGTCACCCCCAAAGCCAATTCCTCCTTTGGCTGCCTTTCCTTCCAGTTCTCTGCTGCCTGTGACTGGAACAAATTGCAAAAATGATTGAAGTTGGAAACTCACATCTCCCTCACTAACTTTAAGCATCAGCTGTCGGAGCAGCTTACCGATCGCTGCAGCTGCACAGAGTCCATCTGTAAATAGCCCATCCAACCAACTACCTACCTCATCCCCGTTTTTGTTTTCCTGCTCTTTTGCACACCAGTATTTCTACACATCCTCATTTGCACATCTATCACTCCGGTGTAAATTGCTGAATTGTAAATACTTTGCCACTTTTATTGCCTTACCTCCTTACTTCATTTGCACACACTGTACATAAATAGATACATCTTTGTTATTGTTTGTGTAACTCTGTTCTTTTTGTCGCACTACTTTATCTTGGCCAGGGCGCAGTTGTAAATGAGAACTTGTTTTCCTGGTTAAATAAAGGTAAAATAATTGTGCGTAGATTGAAAGGAGGGGGGGGGTGTAATGTTGATCCATTGGCTGTAATTTAACAAAGTGAAGGAATACTTACTAGCCGAGGGATTTCACATGTTTTTAAAGCTGTGTACCGTCACACACCGGCTCTGGGTAAACTGTAACATTAATCCTCTTTGTCGCGGGTTTCGTTAACCAAGCATGTTTTTAAAGCTGTGTACCGTCACACACCGGCTCTGGGTAAACTGTAGCATTGATCCTCTTTGTCGCGGGTTTCGTTAACCAAGCATGTTTTTAAAGCTGTGTACCGTCACACACCGGCTCTGGGTAAACTGTAACATTGATCCTCTTTGTCGCGGGTTTCGTTAACCAAGCATGTTTTTAAAGCTGTGTACCGTCACACACCGGCTCTGGGTAAACTGTAGCATTAATCCTCTTTGTCGCGGGTTTCGTTAACCAAGCATGTTTTTAAAGCTGTGTACCGTCACACACCGGCTCTGGGTAAACTGTAACATTAATCCTCTTTGTCGCGGGTTTCTAAATGTTTTTAAAGCGAAATATCACAACCATGTCGTTGTCCCACATTTTGTTACAGCCTGAATTTAAAATGGAATAAAATATACACAGTCAAAGTGGAATTTACGTTTTAAAAAAAATAATAACTTTTTACAAATGAATTAAAATTTTTTATTTAAACACTTATTATTTGGGCAAATAACAAGTTCAGGAGTAAATTTCACAAACATCCCATAATAAGTTGCATGGACTCACTGTGTGCAATAATAGTATTTAACATATATACTTTTAAATCACTACCTCATCTCCACATGCATATCTGTAAGGTCGAGCAGTGAATTTCAACCACGAAGACCAGGGGAGGTTTTCCAGGTTTTTCTTGCCTCGCAAGGAAGGGCACCTTTTGGTAGCAAACATTGAATATCCCCTTGATATTATTTACACTTTGGATGGTGTATCAATACACCCAGTCACTACAAACATACAGGTGTCCTTCCTAACTCAGTAGCTGGAGAGAAAGGAAACTGCTCAGAGGTTTCACCATGAGGCCAATGGTGACTTTAAAACAGAGTTTAATGGCTGTGATAAGAGAACTGAGGATGGATCAACAACATTGTAGTTACTCCACAATACTAACTGAGGATGGATCAACAACATTGTAGTTACTCCACAATACAACTGAGGATGGATCAACAACATTGTAGTTACTCCACAATACTAACTGAGGATGGATCAACAACATTGTAGTTACTCCACAATACTAACTGAGGATGGATCAACAACATTGTAGTTACTCCACAATACTAACTGAGGATGGATCAACAACATTGTAGTTACTCCACAATACTAACTGAGGATGGATCAACAACATTGTAGTTACTCCACAATACTAACTGAGGATGGATCAACAACATTGTAGTTACTCCACAATACTAACTGAGGATGGATCAACAACATTGTAGTTACTCCACAATACTAACTGAGGATGGATCAACAACATTGTAGTTACTCCACAATACTAACTGAGGATGGATCAACAACATTGTAGTTACTCCACAATACTAACTGAGGATGGATCAACAACATTGTAGTTACTCCACAATACTAACTGAGGATGGATCAACAACATTGTAGTTACTCTGCAATACTAACTGAGGATGGATCAACATCATTGTAGTTACTCTGCAATACTAACTGAGGATGGATCAACAACATTGTAGTTACTCCACAATACTAACTGAGGATGGATCAACAACATTGTAGTTACTCCACAATACTAACCTAAATGTGAAAGTGAAAAGAAGGAAGCCTGTACAGAAAACAAATATTCCAAAACATGAATCCTGTTTTCAACAAGGCACTAAAGTTATACTGCAACAAGGCACTAAAGTTATACTGCAACAAGGCACGAAAGTTATACTGCAACAAGGCATGAAAGTTATACTGCAACAAGGCACTAAAGTTATACTGCAACAAGGCACTAAAGTTATACTGCAACAAGGCACTAAAGTTATACTGCAACAAGGCACTAAAGTTATACTGCAACAAGGCACTAAAGTTATACTGCAACAAGGCACTAAAGTTATACTGCAACAAGGCACTAAAGCACTAAAGTTATACTGCAACAAGGCACTAAAGTTATACTGCAACAAGGCACTAAAGTTATACTGCAACAAGGCACTAAAGTTATACTGCAACAAGGCACTAAAGTAATATTGCAACAAGGCACTAAAGTAATATTGCAACAAGGCACTAAAGTAATACTGCAACAAGGCACTAAAGTAATACTGCAACAAGGCACTAAAGTAATACTGCAACAAGGCACTAAAGTTATACTGCAACAAGGCACTAAAGTTATACTGCAACAAGGCACTAAAGCAATACTGCAACAAGGCACTAAAGTAATACTGCAACAAGGCACTAAAGTAATACTGCAACAAGGCACTGCAACAAGGCACTAAAGTAATACTGCAACAAGGCACTAAAGTAATACTGCAACAAGGCACTAAAGTAATACTGCAACAAGGCACTAAAGTAATACTGCAACAAGGCACTAAAGTTATACTGCAACAAGGCACTAAAGTTATACTGCAACAAGGCACTAAACAAGGCACTAAAGTTATACTGCAACAAGGCACTAAAGTTATACTGCAACAAGGCACTAAAGTTATACTGCAACAAGGCACTAAAGTTATACTGCAACAAGGCACTAAAGTTATACTGCAACAAGGCACTAAAGTAATACTGCAACAAGGCACTAAAGTAATACTGCAACAAGGCACAACAAGGCAAAAGTAATATTGCAACAAGGCACTAAAGTAATACTGCAACAAGGCACTAAAGTTATACTGCAACAAGGCACTAAAGCAACAAGGCACTAAAGGGCACTAAAGTTATACTGCAACAAGGCACTAAAGTTATACTGCAACAAGGCACTAAAGCAACAAGGCACTAAAGTTATACTGCAACAAGGCACTAAAGTTATACTGCAACAAGGCACTAAAGTTATACTGCAACAAGGCACTAAAGTTATACTGCAACAAGGCACAAGGCAACAAGGCACTAAAGTTATACTGTAAAGTATACTGCAACAAGGCACTAAAGTTATACTGCAACAAGGCACTAAAGTTATACTGCAACAAGGCACTAAAGTTATACTGCAACAAGGCACTAAAGTTATACTGCAACAAGGCACTAAAGTTATACTGCAACAAGGCACTAAAGTTATACTGCAACAAGGCACTAAAGTAATACTGCAACAAGGCACTAAAGTAATACTGCAACAAGGCACTAAAGTAATACTGCAACAAGGCACTAAAGTAATACTGCAACAAGGCACTAAAGTAATACTGCAACAAGGCACTAAAGTTATACTGCAACAAGGCACTAAAGTTATACTGCAACAAGGCACTAAAGTATACTGCAACAAGGCACTAAAGTAATACTGCAACAAGGCACTAAAGTAATACTGCAACAAGGCACTAAAGTAATACTGCAACAAGGCACTAAAGTAATACTGCAACAAGGCACTAAAGTAATACTGCAACAAGGCACTAAAGTAATAACAAGGCACTAAAGTAATACTGCAACAAGGCACTAAAGTTATACTGCAACAAGGCACTAAAGTTATACTGCAACAAGGCACTAAAGTTATACTGCAACAAGGCACTAAAGTTATACTGCAACAAGGCACTAAAGTTATACTGCAACAAGGCACTAAAGTTATACTGCAACAAGGCACTAAAGTTATACTGCAACAAGGCACTAATTATACTGCAACAAGGCACTAAAGTTATACTGCAACAAGGCACTAAAGTTATACTGCAACAAGGCACTAAAGTTATACTGCAACAAGGCACTAAAGTTATACTGCAACAAGGCACTAAAGTAATACTAACAAGGCACTAAAGTACTGCAACAAGGCACTAAAGTTATACTGCAACAAGGCACTAAAGTTATACTGCAACAAGGCACTAAAGTTATACTGCAACAAGGCACTAAAGTTATACTGCAACAAGGCACTAAAGTTATACTGCAACAAGGCACTAAAGTTATACTGCAACAAGGCACTAAAGTTATACTGCAACAAGGCACTAAAGTTATACTGCAACAAGGCACTAAAGTTATACTGCAAAAATAATGTGATGAAGCAATTCAGTTTTTGTTCTGAATACAAAGTGTTATGTTTGGGGAAAATCCAATACACAATATACGTTACTGAGTACTAGTGACCTTTCGGCAGGACAATAAACTAAAACACGAAGACAAATCTACACTGGAGTTGCTTACCAAGTCCAAGTTTTGACTTAAGTCTACTTGAAATCTACGGCAAGACCTGAATGGTTGTCTAGCAATGATCAACAACCTATTTGACAGAGCTTGAAGAATTTTTAAAAGAATAATTGGCAAATGTTGGCCAATCCAGGTGTGCGAAGCTCTTAGATTTACCCAGAAACACTCACAGCTGGAACCGCTGCCAAAGTTGCTTCTACAAAGTATTGACTCAGAGGTATGAATAATTAGGTAAATTCGATTTCTGTATTTAATTTATTTATATATATATATATATATATATTCAAAGTTCACTGTCATTATGGCGTATTGGGTTAGAGAATTTTATTTAATTCACTTTAAATTCACGCTGTAATCCCTGGCCACGTCGTCCGTGCTGACCAGCTGGCGGGCATCTTCTCTGACATATGCAACGGTGTCCCTCTCCCAGGCTGTCGACCTGTTTTTCCAAGGACACCATCACAGTGTCCAATATGATCAATCAAGGTGACTGTCGCACTCACCTCGGTCATCATGAAGTGCTTTGAGAGGCTGGTCATTAAGGCCAGCATGTCAGGCCCACTGGACCCATTCCAATCAGCCTCCCGCTCCAGCAGATCCACGGAAGATGCTATTTCCATCACTATTCACACAGCCCTAACACACCTGGACAACAGGAACACCTATATGAGAATGTTGTTCATTGACTACAGTTCAGCATTCAACACCATTGTTTCACTCCAAGCTCAGAGCTCTGGACACCACCCTCTGCCACTGGGTCCTGGTCTTCCTGACGGGCAGACCACCGGCCGACGTGAGGATAGCTAAATTTCCATGAATGTTTTTTTTATATTTTTTTTAACAATTTTTTTAGTTATAGTTGGTTCAGAGTGTTTGATATTTCAACCTGCGTGTCTGGACCTCGTCTGGTGTGGATGGACATAATCAACATGGCGTACGTGCCCGGTGTAGTCAGCATCGTCAAAGACCCCACACATCCCAGCCACGAGCTGTTCACTCCCTTAGCGCATGATGTCTGATACCATTTAGGCTCTGAGTTTCTGTCTACAAGCCATCAGAACAGTTAAACTGGACTGACCTGCTCTGATTCCACACACACACACACATCACAACTGCTACTACTAACATTAGGTTCTTCGTCTTCACAATTTTAAACACTTGCTCCTTTTCCCAAAACGTGTGTAAATATTGGACTATAAATTGTGCCTTCCTGTATTATACTTTATGCTAAAAACATTTGTTCTATTCTACCAAGACATTTTACTTTCATCTTTCATGGATGTATTGTTGCGTTGTCCAGAAGGAACCGGCAAGTAAGCGTTTCATTGGCTGGTGTATCCCGTACATACGATTTTAATAAAACATGAAGCGTGACCAGCCATTTTGAATGATTAAAACGGGCTCATTGAGACTGACATCAAGATGGATGCCCTTCTTCTTATAGACCAGACCTCTCTGCACATCTTGGAATTCAGAGGCAAGAGGAATTAGTTGGCGTTTAGAAACGCAGTGTTTGTCGGCATGGTGACACGACTTGCATGTGAACGTTCTGTAGTTGATTTTCTTCTATGTTTTGAGGAATGGGCACGCAAGTGCGAGGCTATATGGGTAATAAATGCAAGGCTATATGGGTAATAAATCCATACTGTGATTTAAATTGACTGAGTTGACGCATTTAATGAATAATAACTTGTAGACATCTTTTTTTTTAATGACTTTTTCAAAACTACTACCATACAAAAATTAACGCAACATGCAACAATTTCAAATTTTGTCATTTACCCTTTTTTTATTTAGCTAGGCAAGTCTGTTATTAAGAACTAATTCTTATTGACAATGACTGCCTACCCCGGGCCAAACCTGGATGACGCTGGGCCAATTGTGTGCCGCCCTATGGACTCCCAATCACGGCCAGATGTGATACAGCCTGGATTTGAACCAGGGTCTGTAGTGACGCCTCTTGCGCTGAGATGCAGTGTCTTAGATCTCCAATCGGGAGCCCACTAGATGGACCTGGTCAACGGTAGTGCTTAGTCTGTATGTTGGAAGGAGTAGGCCAGGGGCTACACACTGCACTCTCCTCCACTCAGAGACCTCTTTTGGTCTGCTGCTCATCAGGGAAATAATCAAAGGACTTTCCTGAATACCTCCATTCTCTCTGTCGCTCGCTCTCTCTGTCGCTCGCTCTCTCTGTCGCTCGCTCTCTCTGTCCTTTTCCTTTCCTATTTCAACACCTGGCTCCCCATTTTTGATGCAGTGATTTCTCTCTTGCTCGCTCAGTGAGTGTTGTCAAATATTCAAGGCATTCCTTAAATCATTCTTCATTTTTAAACATGCCGTCGGCCTGACATCTTTCAACAGGGTAATTTTTAGAAACCTAAGGAAGCATACAAGGCTGGCTTTCATGTCCTAAATTGATAAAACATTTATCTTATTAAATTGATGAATGATATAGGTCCTTCAAACTGTATGCCAGTGCATTTGTTTTAATTGTTCCCCTCTATTCAGGGACTCATCTCGACCTCCTGGGACACCAGAGGCGATTGCCCTCTAATTGTAGTTGACACATTGTGGTCTTTGACTCAACCGTCTTGAAGTGGGAGTTGAGCCAATCAGTTGTTACTCCTCGCCACAAGTCCACTATCTCGCTCCCCCCCCCGTAGTACTATGACTACCAAAGATGGTGGATAAGAAGTTTACCATGGGGGGGGTCTGTTCCTGTCTACTTAAGGGGGTGGCTCCCCTATAGGCACCAATGCGATAGCAGCTGGATCTGGTCGACTTACTAAATGGATTTGAATTTGAGGCAGAAAGATGCAGGGAAAAAAGCAGGGAGTGGAGTGTCTCGTTTCTTCTTCCGAGCTTGACGGCAGCAGCATCTCCACTTTGTCCTTCGATTCCATCTAATTTGAGGGAGGGGGGGGGAGTAGAGAAAATGGAGAACGAAACTGTTTGCCTAAAGTGTATGTTTGTCAAGCAAATAACCACTATTTTGTAGTTAGCTACAGCGTTGTTTTAGTTAAATAACACACATGCTTTGATATCATCGGTAAGTAGGCGTGTGAGCGTATTGACGAGCAAGGAAAAGTGCCCGCGCGGCGTTGCGCAAGTTAGGGTGCCCGCCGCGGCAGAGAGCTGTTCCGGCTAATACCTGTCCTTCACAGAAAGTTATGCTAGTCTGGATGTTTTAATCAGTTGTGGATCTTGACCTCTTCGTATAGCTTGGAGGTCAACAAATAGGCCGCTAGTGATGTCATAATAGTCAGGTCACCGATGACGACAACAAGGCATGTTGATTGGCTGGTAGCCTAGTCGTCAGATCTGATGGATAAGGTCAGGGATGGCGATCTGAAACAAGCTCCATATAGCCCTAGTTGAGTTCAGTTTTCACATTTTCTACAGTAAAATGGACATTGACTCCAGTAATTAAATGATTCAGAACATTTTAAGCAAGTTTACATTTTTCGCTAGATTATCCACATAAAGACACCGACTAATTTAGAATAATCATTAGCCCTAAATTTAACCCCCCAAAAATGTGTCTTTGAGACCATCTCAATTTAATTTAGGATTCACAATTGTTTAAGACTCTGTACTCTAGGTTTCAGGAAATGACAATTAAATGTAAAAAAAAAAAAAAAATGCTCTAAATTCCTTAGGGGGAAGTTGACTCACACCCTCCGGACCTCCCCCTACCCATCCTTGGCCTACATCAGCACCACCACAATGCCGCCACAGCCTCGGTACTGACTTTCCTTCTCAGCAGAGTCAGACCTGATCTCTCTCTCTCTCTCTCCTCCCTCTCCCTCTCCAGTCAGCAGCCAGCTGCGGGGGTGGCCTACACCCACCCTACCACCGTGGCCAGCTACACCGTACACCAGGCACCGATGGCTGCCCACTCCGTGGCAGCAGCCTACGCTCCCACCGGCGCCACAGTCGCCGTAGCCAGGCCTGCCCCTGTCGCCGTGGCAGCAGCAGCCACTGCCGCAGCCTACGGAGGGTACCAGGCGGCGCACGCCACCGCTGACTACGGCTACGCACGCCAGCCAGACGTCCCCCGCCGCCCCCTGTCACGTCCCAGAACTACCAGGTAGGATACCAGGTAACTAACATCCCACCTCGATGTTATATTCAACATGTTAGTGTTTTGGAGTCCATTTCATCTTTAAAGCTTTCTTAAACCCGGGCTGGGCGGTGTTCTGAGGCAGTTTTAACACTAGCCCAAAAAGGGTTGCAAAACAGCATTGGGGGGGAATTTGAAGCTTCAGGATTTGTTTTTGAGAATGTTCCCTCCATTTTTTTTTTTTTTTTTTAAATAGATATTTTTTAAATATTTAAAGTCACACAGAAGTTGTTATTCCTCACCCTAAGAATCCTCAAGTTGATTGAATCAAGGTGTTGGACCTCACATCTTATTGTTTGTTATTCTGTGAAAGTCTCTGTCAATCTGGAGCCCAGATGCTGTTGAGCTGAAGGATGGAGAGAACTACTTTGGTTTAAACTGCAGCATGTGATTTTATTTTTAACCCCAGATAACTCCTCTGTCAGTAGTGATCACAACTCTACTGATAGACGGTTTATTTTAATTACTATTCATTCATATGCTGTGATGACTCGACTAAATATGTATTTAATTAAGCACATTGTCTGTGTCTGCTAGTCTAAAGAAGTCCCCTAATGAACTCGTGACCGGTAGCTAAAGGCTCCTTCGGACCTTCTCCCAGTGTGCAGCTGCACATTCCCCAGCATGGATTAAACAAAGTGAAATAATCAGGATGCTGAATGTACTGAAACAGCCCAACATCTCTGTGGTGTTTGTTTCCCCTCCTCCTCCGTGTTTCTTTTCCCTGACTCCACTGTGTCTCTGTTTTACAGGACTCCTCCTCCTCCGTGTTTCTTTTCCCTGACTCCACTGTGTCTCTGTTTTACAGGACTCCTCCTCCTCCGTGTTTCTTTTCCCTGACTCCACTGTGTCTCTGTTTTACAGGACTCCTCCTCCTCCGTGTTTCTTTTCCCTGACTCCGCTGTGTCTCTGTTTTACAGGACTCCTCCTCCTCCGTGTTTCTTTTCCCTGACTCCACTGTGTCTCTGTTTTACAGGACTCCTCCTCCTCCGTGTTTCTTTTCCCTGACTCCGCTGTGTCTCTGTTTTACAGGACTCCTCCTCCTCCGTGTTTCTTTTCCCTGACTCCACTCCTCCTCCTCCGTGTTTCTTTTCCCTGACTCCGCTGTGTCTCTGTTTTACAGGACTCCTCCTCCTCCGTGTTTCTTTTCCCTGACTCCGCTGTGTCTCTGTTTTACAGGACTCCTCCTCCTCCGTGTTTCTTTTCCCTGACTCCGCTGTGTCTCTGTTTTACAGGACTCCTCCTCCTCCGTGTTTCTTTTCCCTGACTCCGCTGTGTCTCTGTTTTACAGGACTCCTCCTCCTCCGTGTTTCTTTTCCCTGACTCCGCTGTGTCTCTGTTTTACAGGACTCCTCCTCCTCCGTGTTTCTTTTCCCTGACTCCGCTGTGTCTCTGTTTTACAGGACTCCTCCTCCTCCGTGTTTCTTTTCCCTGACTCCGCTGTGTCTCTGTTTTACAGGACTCCTCCTCCCGTGTTTCTTTTCCCTGACTCCACTGTGTCTCTGTTTTACAGGACTCCTCCTCCTCCGTGTTTCTTTTCCCTGACTCCACTGTGTCTCTGTTTTACAGGACTCCTCCTCCTCCGTGTTTCTTTTCCCTGACTCCACTGTGTCTCTGTTTTACAGGACTCCTCCTCCTCCGTGTTTCTTTTCCCTGACTCCGCTGTGTCTCTGTTTTACAGGACTCCTCCTCCTCCGTGTTTCTTTTCCCTGACTCCGCTGTGTCTCTGTTTTACAGGACTCCTCCTCCTCCGTGTTTCTTTTCCCTGACTCCGCTGTGTCTCTGTTTTACAGGACTCTCCTCCTCCGTGTTTCTTTTCCCTGACTCCGCTGTGTCTCTGTTTTACAGGACTCCTCCTCCTCCGTGTTTCTTTTCCCTGACTCCGCTGTGTCTCTGTTTTACAGGACTCCTCCTCCTCCGTGTTTCTTTTCCCTGACTCCGCTGTGTCTCTGTTTTACAGGACTCCTCCTCCTCCGGACTCCTCCTCCTCCGTGTTTCTTTTCCCCTGACTCCGCTGTGTCTCTGTTTTACAGGACTCCTCCTCCTCCGTGTTTCTTTTCCCTGACTCCGCTGTGTCTCTGTTTTACAGGACTCCTCCTCCTCCGTGTTTCTTTTCCCTGACTCCGCTGTGTCTCTGTTTTACAGGACTCCTCCTCCTCAGTGTTTCTTTTCCCTGACTCCGCTGTGTCTCTGTTTTACAGGACTCCTCCTCCTCAGTGTTTCTTTTCCCTGACTCCACTGTGTCTCTGTTTTACAGGACTCCTCCTCCTCCGTGTTTCTTTTCCCTGACTCCACTGTGTCTCTGTTTTACAGGACTCCTCCTCCTCCGTGTTTCTTTTCCCTGACTCCACTGTGTCTCTGTTTTACAGGACTCCTCCTCCTCCGTGTTTCTTTTCCCTGACTCCACTGTGTCTCTGTTTTACAGGACTCCTCCTCCTCAGTGTTTCTTTTCCCTGACTCCACTGTGTCTCTGTTTTACAGGACTCCTCCTCCTCCGTGTTTCTTTTCCCTGACTCCACTGTGTCTCTGTTTTACAGGACTCCTCCTCCTCCGTGTTTCTTTTCCCTGACTCCACTGTCTCTGTTTTACAGGACTCCTCCTCCTTCTCCGTGTTTCTTTTCCCTGACTCTGCTGTGTCTCTGGTTTACAGGACTCCTCCTCCTTCTCCGTGTTTCTTTTCCCTGACTCCGCTGTGTCTCTGTTTTTCAGGATTCCTACTCCTACGTACGGCCCACGGCCCCAGCGGTAACCTACGACCCCAAGCAGTACTACCAGCAACCCGTAGCTAGCTCTGCGGTAGCCGCTGCGGTAGCCGTACAGCCCCAACCCACCGCCGAGTCCTACTACCAGACCGCCTCCCTTAACACCTCCTGGGACACCACATGGAAGAAATCCCTACCAGGTGATGGCGGTCAGATAGTTACTAGATCAATTCAATGTGTTTTTCCAGAAAGCCCTTTTTTTTTCTCTCGTCAACAGATGTCACAAAGTGCTTTACGGACACCCTGCCTAAAACCCCAGAGCGATGCACAACTTCACTCCTTTTCCTTTTGTGATTTTTACACATTTAATGGAATAAATGTTGATGGTTGTACTAGAATGAAAATGATTCATTCCTTTTATCCATTTCAGTAACATTCTACTGTATTGTACCCGTGTTTAGCCAGTATTGTAGTATTCTACTGTATTGGTCCCATGTTTATCCAGTATTCTAATATTGTATCCAGTATTGTAGTACTGTACTTAACAGGTGAACTCTTGACCAACATCAAGCTCTCTCCTCCTGCAGCCCCTAAGACAGGCTACACAGCTTTTGAGAGACGTACATTAAGAATAACCCGATTTAGTTTTTAAATGAATGTCTCTGCTTCTCCCCCTCAGCCCCTAAGACAGGCTACAGCCAGGCCAGTCTGACCCCCTACACCCAGACGCAACAGTCTCGTCAGGTGACGGCCATCAAGCCTGTCACTCCCTCCCCAGCTTCCTCCACATTCTCCATTTACCCCGTGTCCACCGTACAGCCTGTGGCTGCCGTCGCCTCCGTCGTCCCCTCCTACTCTCAGAGTCCCACCTACTCCACCAACGCGGTCACGTACTCTGGTAAGCACGACATGCAAGCCGTAACCAGCATGCACTACCTGCCAACTACCTACTCCACCAACGCAGTCACGTACTCCCAGAGCCCCACGTATAGTACCAACCCCGTCGCCTACTCTGGTAAGCATTCAAATACACAATAGACTTATAAAATGTTCTCAACTTTCCCATAGAATTCCCACCCAGGTTTTCCAGATATCGTTTTGGTTTCTGGAGGAATATGCTCCAACAAAGCCTTCTGGGAAATCTAATAGGAATCCTGGGATTGTTACTGGAAATGTGTAATTGCGCCACGCATTGCCTCCCCAACTGTCCGGCTCCTGGCCTGTGTAAAGTTGGAAGTTAGATGTGTGGGAATTAAACCCCCCCCTCACTCTTCTCTCCACCCCTCCCCAAGGTACGTCGTACTCGGGCTACGAGGCTGCGGTGTACTCTGCTGCCTCTACCTACTACCAGCAACAACAGCAGCAGCAGAAACAGGCTGTGGCGGCTGTCGCAGCTTCAGCAGCCTGGACAGGCAGCTCCTTCACCAAGAAACCTCCCTTCCAGGTCCATATTTCTAACCCCAATGTTTTCTGACTGCAGTGAGCTCCAAAAGTATTGGGACAGTGACGTTGTTTTTGGTTCTGTTTTCCAACACTTTGGATTTTGAATTGATACTAATGAGGTTAAAAGACTGTCAGCTTTAATCTGAGGGGATTTTCATCCATATTGGGTGAACTGATGTTTTTGTAAATAGTCCTCACTTTTGGTCCCCTAAAAAGGATCGGACAAATTCACACGTGCGTTTTAAAGTAATAAAACGTGGGGTATTTGGTCCCATATTCCAGGCAGTCATTACATCAAACGTGTGATTCTACAGATGTGTTGAATGCATTTGCTGTTGTGTTTCAGATTATTTTGTGTCCAATAGAAATGAATAGTAAATTAATGTATGTTGTGTCATTTTGGAGTCAATTGTATTGTAAATAAGAATATAATATGTTTCTAAACACCCCTACATTAATGTGGACGCTACCATGATTACAGATTATCCTGAATTAATCGTGAATAATGAGTGCTTTTGGGCCATTAAATACGCTTGGTCTCTTAAAATGGGGGGACAATGTACAAGAAGCTCTGTACTTCCTAAACGATTCACCCCTATATGGATGAAAATACCGTTAAATGAAACCTCATAGGCATTATTTTATTTAAAATCCAAAGTGCTGAACTATAGAGCCAAAACAAACTTGCGTGTGTGTGAATAAAATATCCCAGAAATATTCCATACGCACAAAAAGCTAATTTCTCTCAAATTTTGTGCACAAATTTGTTTACATCCCTGTTAGTGATCATTTCTCATTTGCCAAAATAATCCATCCACCTGACAGGTGTGGCATATCAAGAAGCTGATTAAAGAGCTTAAAAATCAAAATAGTCCTCATTTGCAACACTCACGGAGTTCCCAACTGCCTCTGGAAGCAACGTCAATAACTGTTCGTCAAGAGCTTCATGAAATGGGTTTCCATGGCCGAGCAGCCGCATACAAGGTCTAAGATCACAATGCGCAATGCCAAGCGTCGGCTGGAGGGGTGTAAAGCTTGTGGCCATTGGACTCTGGAGCAGTGGAAACGCGTTCTCTGGAGTGATGAATCACGCTTCACCATCTGGCAGTCCGATGGACGAACTTGGGTTTAGCGAATGCCAGGAGAACGCTACCTGCCCCAATGCATAGTGCCAACTGTAAAGTTTGGTGGAGGAGGAATAATGGTCTGGGACTGTTTCATGGTTCAGGCCCCTTAGTACCAGTGAAGGGAAATCTGAACGCTACAGCATACAATGACATTCTAGACGTTTCTGTTCTTCCAACTTTCTAGCAACCGTTTGGGGAAGGCCCTTTCCTGTTTCAGCATGACGATGTCCTTGAGCACAAAGCGAGGTCCATACAGAAATGGTTTGTTGAGATCGGTGTGGAAGAATTTGACTGGCCTGCACATAGCCCTGACCTCAACCTCGTCAAATACCTTTGGGGTGAATTGGAACGCCGACTGTGAGCCCAACATCAGTGCCTGACCTCTTGTGGCCTTTAACCTTTTCTTTATTTAACTAGGCAAGTCCGTTAAGAACTAATTATTGTGTACAATGACAGCCTACCCTGGCCAAACCGGACGAACCTGGGCCAATTGTGCACTGCCCTTATGGGACTCCCAAATCCATGGCCGGATGTGATGCAGCCTGGATTCGAACCGGGGACTGTATTGACGCCTCATACAGTGCCTTGGACTGCTGCGCCACTTGGGCCCATTACACTGATTTTGAAGTGGATTTAACAAGTGACTTCAATAAGGGATCATATCTTTCAACTGGTCAGTCTTTGTCATGGAAAGAGCAGGTGTTCTTTGTTTTGTCCAGTCAGTATTTTATTATATTTTTACACCCCCCCCACCAGAGCAAGCAGCTGAAACCCAAGCAGCCCCCCAAACCACCACAGATCCACTACTGTGATGTCTGCAAGATCAGCTGCGCAGGACCCCAGGTGAGTTTAGAGAACACCTGTAGCCAGGACCCCAGGTGAGGTTAGAGTAGCCAGGACCCCAGGTGAAGTTAGGGAACATCGCTTTCATCCATCTCTCCTCACTTATCTTCAGATCAGCATCTTTTCTTCTTTCTGTCCATCTAACCCTCCTTTTCAGCCCTTTTCTCATACCTACCTGTCATTAGGTTAGCACAGATACTCATACTACCTGCCTGTCCTTAGGTTAGCACACACTCATACTACCTGCCTGTCCTTAGGTTAGCACACAGACTCATACTACCTGCCTGTCCTTAGGTTAGCACACAGACTCATACTACCTACCTGTCCTTAGGTTAGCACAGACTCCTGCTACCTGCCTGTCCTTAGGTTAGCACACAGACTCATACTACCTGCCTGTCCTTAGGTTAGCACACAGACTCATACTACCTACCTGTCCTTAGGTTAGCACACAGACTCATACTACCTACCTGTCCTTAGGTTAGCACACAGACTCATACTACCTACCTGTCCTTAGGTTAGCACACAGACTCATACTACCTACCTGTCCTTAGGTACAGAGACTCATACTACCTGTCCTTAGGTTAGCACACAGACTCATACTACCTGCCTGTCCTTAGGTTAGCACACAGACTCATACTACCTGCCTGTCCTTAGGTTAGCACACAGACTCATACTACCTGCCTGTCCTTAGGTTAGCACACAGACTCATACTACCTACCTGTCCTTAGGTTAGCACACAGACTCATACTACCTACCTGTCCTTAGGTTAGCACACAGACTCATACTACCTACCTGTCCTTAGGTTAGCACACAGACTCATACTACCTACCTGTCCTTAGGTTAGCACACAGACTCATACTACCTACCTGTCCTTAGGTTAGCACACAGACTCATACTACCTACCTGTCCTTAGGTTAGCACACAGACTCATACTACCTACCTGTCCTTAGGTTAGCACAGAGACTCATACTCCTACCTGTCCTTAGGTTAGCCTACCTGTCCTTAGGTTAGCACAGAGACTCATACTACCTACCTGTCCTGCTACCTGCCTGTCCTTAGGTTAGCACAGACTCATACTACCTACCTGTCCTTAGGTTAGCACAGAGACTCATACTACCTACCTGTCCTTAGGTTAGCACAGACTCACAGACTCATACTACCTACCTGTCCTTAGGTTAGCACTACAGACTCATACTACCTACCTGTCCTTAGGTTAGCACACAGACTCATACTACCTACCTGTCCTTAGGTTAGCACACAGACTCATACTACCTACCTGTCCTTAGGTCCTTACCTACCTGTCCTTAGGTTAGGACACAGACTCATACTACCTACCTGTCCTTAGGTTAGCACACAGACTCATACTACCTACCTGTCCTTAGGTTAGCACACAGACTCATACTACCTACCTGTCCTTAGGTTAGCACACAGACTCATACTACCTACCTGTCCTTAGGTTAGCACACAGACTCATACTACCTACCTGTCCTTAGGTTAGCACACAGACTCATACTACCTACCTGCCTGTCATTAGGTTAGCACAGACTCCTGCTACCTGCCTGTCCTTAGGTTAGCACAGACTCATACTACCTACCTGTCCTTAGGTTAGCACAGAGACTCATACTACCTACCTGTCCTTAGGTTAGCACAGACTCCTGCTACCTACCTGTCCTTAGGTTAGGACACAGACTCATACTACCTACCTGTCCTTAGGTTAGGACACAGACTCATACTACCTACCTGTCCTTAGGTTAGCACGCAGACTCATACTACCTACCTGCCTGTCCTACCCTGTCCTTAGGTTAGCCTACAGACTCCTGCTACCTACCTGTCCTTAGGTTAGCACAGACTCCTGCTACCTACCTGTCCTTAGGTTAGCACAGACTCCTGCTACCTACCTGTCCTTAGGTTAGCACAGACTCCTGCTACCTACCTGTCCTTAGGTTAGCACACAGACTCATACTACCTACCTACCTGTCCTTAGGTTAGCACAGACTCCTGCTACCTGCCTGTCATTAGGTTAGCACAGATACTCATACTACCTGCCTGTCCTTAGGTTAGCACACAGACTCATACTACCTACCTGTCCTTAGGTTAGCACACAGACTCATACTACCTACCTGTCCTTAGGTTAGCACAGAGACTCATACTACCTACCTGTCCTTAGGTTAGCACAGACTCCTGCTACCTGCCTGTCCTTAGGTTAGCACACAGACTCCTCATACTACCTACCTGTCCTACCAGACTCCTGCTACCTGTCCTTAGGTTAGCACACAGACTCATACTACCTACCTGTCCTTAGGTTAGCACACAGACTCATACTACCTACCTGTCCTTAGGTTAGCACACAGACTCATACTACCTACCTGTCCTTAGGTTAGCACAGACTCCTGCTACCCGCCTGTCATTAGGTTAGCGCAGATACTCATACTACCTGCCTGTCCTTAGGTTAGCACACAGACTCATACTACCTGCCTGTCCTTAGGTTAGCACAGAGACTCATGCTACCTGCCTGTCCTTAGGTTAGCACAGAGACTCATGCTACCTGCCTGTCCTTAGGTTAGCACAGAGACTCATACTACCTGCCTGTCCTTAGGTTAGCACACAGACTCATACTACCTACCTGTCCTTAGGTTAGCACAGAGACTCATGCTACCTGCCTGTCCTTAGGTTAGCGCAGATACTCATACTACCTACCTGTCCTTAGGTTAGCACAGAGACTCATGCTATGCTACCTGCCTGTCCTTACCTGTCCTTAGGTTAGCACACAGACTCATACTACCTACCTGTCCTTAGGTTAGCACAGACTCCTGCTACCTACCTGTCCTTAGGTTAGCACACAGACTCATACTACCTACCTGTCCTTAGGTTAGCACAGACTCCTGCTACCTGCCTGTCCTTAGGTTAGCGCAGATACTACCTGCCTGTCCTTAGGTTAGCACAGAGACTCATGCTACCTGCCTGTCCTTAGCTTTAGGTCTATCTAGAGAGAACTGATTTCTCCCTCTCATCCACCCAGACCTACAAGGAGCACCTGGAGGGCCAGAAGCACAAGAAGAAGGAGGTGGCCCTGAAAGTCTCCCAGAGCAGCAGCAGCAGCAGTAGTGGAGGAGGCTCAGCCCGGGGGACTCAGAACCAGCTCCGCTGTGAGCTCTGTGACGTCTCCTGCACCGGGGCAGATGCATACGCTGCACACATCCGAGGAGCCAAGCACCAGAAGGTAAGCTCCTTGGTCAAATGGATTTATAAAGCATCCGTGGTTGTCAGTGGTTTAGAGTTACCCGGCCTAGCCCCCCCCCAAGAGGTCCAGGAATAATGAGTGTAATGGATATGGTTCTAGGCTTTACTTAGCCTTTTTGTATTGTTCATGTCTGTTTGCATTAGGATAAACTCTTATCAAATACATCCAGGGCAAGTCTCAGGGATTGGGTGGGAAAGGAGGCTGTTTGGTCACTCACTTAGTCTATTATGACCTCACTCTGCGGTGCCGTGTTGATTCCATAACATATGCTAATATTAATGCTCATCAAGTGACATCAATAAGGGATCATAGCTTTCACCTGGTCAGTCAGTGTCATGGAAAGAGCAGGTGTTCCTAATGTTTTGTAAACCACTGAGTGAGTGGAGAAAATGTAAATGTAAATTTGATGAACTGACTTGCCACGTTGAAAGTCACTGCGCTCTTAAGTACGGGCCATTCTACTGCCAATGTTTGTCTATGGAGATTGCATGGCTGTGTGCTCTTTGTATACACGTCAGCAACGGGTGTGGCTGAAATGGCCGAATCCACTAAGTGTGTGTGTGTTTGGACACCTACTCATTCAAGGGTTTTTCTTTGTTTTACTATTTTCTACATGGTAGAATAATATTGAAGACATCAAAACAATGAAATAACACATGGAATCATGTAGCAACCAAAAAAAGTTATTGAGTTCCAACCATGCAGCAACTTTCAAAAAGCTTCTTGATCGGAGTTCTAATTGTGCCTACCTCTGCAAATGAATCATGAGCAATAAAATAACAATAAGAAGGCTATATAGAGGGTGTACGGAGTCGGTGCGGGGGCACAGGTTAGTAGAGTTAATTTTTTACGTGTTGGTAGGGCTGTGTAGTGTTAGGGCAAAAAAAAAACTAAATGAGCATGGGCCTCCCGAGTGGTGCAGCGGTCTAAGGCACTGTATCCCAGTGCTCGCTGCATCACTACAGATCCTGATTCGATCCCAGGCTGCGCCGCCCGCGACCAGAAGGCCCATGATGTCGCGCAAATTTGGCCCGGAGTCGTCTGGGTTAGAGGAGGGTTTGGCCGACCGGGTTGTTCTTGTCCCATCGCGACTAGCGGCGGGCCGGGTGCATTGCATGCTGACATGGTCGCTAGGTGTATGGTATTTCCTCCGACACATTGGTGCGGCTGGCTTCCGGTTTAAACAAGCAGTGTGTCAAGAAGCAGTGCGGCTTGGGGCATCTTGTTTTTGAGGACGCACGGCTCTCGACCTTCGTCTCTCCCGAGTCTGTACGGGAGTTGCAGCAACGGGACAAGAGAAGAAAGGGGGGAAAAGATTTTGGGAAACCTAGCTGCGTCACTACAGATCCTGGTTCTATCCCAGGCTGTGCTTTACATGTTGCGTTTTATATTTTTGTTCAGTGTGTATATAACATTGTATTTTGTCTCTGTTTTGTCCTGTCAGGTGGTGAAGCTCCACACCAAGCTGGGGAAGCCCATCCCTTCCACAGAACCAAGTGTAGTGACCCAAACCTCCACGACCTCCTCCAAGACTCCTGTCTCCTCCTCTACCACCCCCACAGGCTCCACCTCCAACTCCTCCTACCTGAAGCCGGTTAACATCGTGAGCCAGGGTGGTGCGGGGGCCGGACTGGGGAAGGGTCTAGTGGGGAACAACCTATCAGCAGCCAATGCCACCACAGCTGTCAAGAAGGTCAACACCCCCAAGATCAACTTTGTCGGTAAGGCTGTTCCAGTATATCCCTCCTAAATAAAGATCCAATCATTCACTGAAACTTGAATTTAGCTTTTTCAATTCGGAGAATGTATTTAAATGGAGTTTGCGTGTGGAACGGGCGGCGTGATTTTTTTTGAAACCTGAAAGTTTTTTTACTTTAAGTAACTTAGCCAAAATCCATCCATAGAAACATGGAGGCAATTATTTTATAGACTTCCTTATGCCGTTAACAAGCATTTCTCTCCTGGTCTATTGGTTTTCATTAGCGGTCAACCGATTTTGATTTTTCAATACCGATTATTGTGGCTCCAAAAAAGGTCCATACCAATGATTCGACCGAATTTTGTATTTTGATAAATATTTGTAATAATGACAATACACAATGAGCACTTTTTATTTTAACTTAATACATAAATGAAAATCAATTTAGTCTCAAATAAATAATGAAACCTGGTTTAAGTAATGCAAAAACAGTGTTGGAGAAGAAAGTAAAAGTGCAATATGTGCCATGTAAGAAAGCTAATGTTTCAGTTCCTTGCTCAGACCATGAGATCATGAAAGCTGGTGGTTTGTTTAAACATGAGTCTTCAATATTCCCAGGTAAGAAGTTGTATGTTGACGTTATTATAGGACTATTTCTCTCTCTACCATTTGTATTCCATAAACCTTTTGACTATTGGATGTTCTTATAGGCACTATAGTATTGCCAGTCTAATCTCGGAAGTTGATATGCTTAAAGTCATAAACAGCGCTGTGCTTCAAGCATTGCGAAGAGCTGCTGGCAAATGCAGGAAAGTGGTGTTTGAATGAATGCTTACGAGCCTGCTGCTGCCTACCACCGCTCAGTCAGACTGCTCTATCAAATCACAGACTTAATTATAACATAATAAACACAGAAATACGAGCTTTAGGTCATTAATATGGTCAAACCGGAAACTATAATTTCGAAAAAACAAAACGTTTATTCTTTCAGTGAAAAACGGAGAGGTCCATATTTAATCGAACGGGTGGCATCCATTAGTCTAAATATTCCTGTTACATTGCACAACCTTCAATGTTATGTCATAATTATGTACATTTCTGGCAAATTGAATTATGGTCTTTTAGGAAGAAATGGTCTTCACACAGTTCGCAACGAGCCAGGCGACCCAAACTGCTGCATATACCCTGACTCTGCTTACACAGAACGCAAGAGAAGTGACAAGTTAATATTAATATTTCCCTAGTTAATATTGCCCGCTAACATTCATTTATTTTAACAAAATATGCAGGTTAAAAAAATATATACTTGTGTGTTGATTTTAAGAAAGGTGTTGATGTTCACGGTACATTGGTGCAATGACGGTGCTTTTTTCACGAATGCGCTTGTTAAATCGTTTGGTGAAGTAGGCTGTGATTGGATGATAAATGAACAGGCACCGTGGAGTAACAGGTGGTCAGCAGTCTCCTCGTGGAGTAACAGGTGGTCAGCAGTCTGCGTCCAAAAATGCAGATTACTGATTTGTTGAACTTGAAATCGACCCTGATTAGTCGGATGACCTCAGGTTTTCATATCAACTTTCTTTTGTGGTCCAGAAGCCAAAGGCACAGTCATAAGATCAACCCATCCTAGTTGCTATTAGATCCTAATTGAGATTTTTTTTCTGTCGTTCTGCCCCTGAACAGGCAGTTAACCCACCGTTCCTAGGCCGTCATTGAAAATAAGAATTTGTTCTTAACTGACTTGCCTAGTTAAATAAAGGTAAAATTTAAAAATGTAAATTAAATCTGTCGTTGTGTAACAAAACTACACATTTTAGAGTGGCTGTTTATTGTCCCCAGCACAAGGTGCACCTTTGTAATGATCATGCTTTTTAACCAGCTTCTTGATACCACACCTGTCAGGTGGATGGATTATCTTGGCAAAGGAAAAATGCTCACGAATGGGGATTTGCACAAATTTGTGCACAACATTTGAGAGAAATAAGCTTTTTGTGTGTGGATCATTTCTGGGATATTTTAGTTAATGAAACACTTTTTACATGTTGCGTTTTAATATTTTTGTTCAGTGTTGATTCAAATTTGAGTCATTTAGTAGACACTGTTATCCAGAGCGACTTGCAGGAGCCATTAGGGTTAAGATTGACAGATTTTATTTTTTCCCCCAGCTAGTCTGCTCAGGGAGCCGAACCAGAGACCCTTTTGGTTGCTGGGCCGAACCAGAGACCCTTTTGGTTGCTGGGCCAATGATCTTAACCGCTATGCTACCTGCCGCCCCTTAGACGTTCGTCTTTGGCTGGCGAGAGTCTTTTGACATCTGGTCCCTGTAAAGCTGCAAGTCATCAGAACCATTTATTATTATTATTATTATTATTATTATTATTATTATTATATATTATTAACCAATCCTCATCAATTCTTCTGTCTCCAGGGGGAAACAAGCTCCAGACTACCGGGAAGGTGGAGACATCCAAGCCTCCTCCGTCCTCATTGGTCCCCCAACCTCAGGAGACAAAGAACGAGTCATCTGATTCGCTGTCTACCCTGGCCGCCTTGCAGAATGACGTGCAGCCCGTTGGACACGACTATGTGGAAGAGGTACGGGTCAGATCACATAACCAAAAACCTGAGTGAATGTCTTGCCACAGGTGGAGTAGAATATATGATATATTTCTTGTAAATCTGAAGGACTGAGGGGTAACGAAGACTGATCAGGTCAGCCTCTATTTCACCTTTATTTAACCAGGTAGGCTAGTTGAGAACAAGTTCTCATTTGCAACTGCGACCTGGCCAAGATAAATCAAAGCAGTGTGACGCAGACAACAGAGTTACACATGGAGTAAACAATAAACAAGCCAATAACACAAACAAGTCAATGACACAGTAGAAAAAAGAGTCTATATACAGTACCCCACAGGTACCCCAAATCTGATTGACTTTTAGCTATGTCTTCAAGTATTTTGTGAAAGTGTGATAGGTGGTGCAGTTGTGTGTGTCTGATGGCAGTGTATTCCAGACATGGGAAGCTCTCACAGAGAAAAGGGATTTACTAAAGGTGCTTTTCCTTAAGGGAACTATACAGTCACCTCTCATGGCAGACCTTGTGGATCTGCTGCCATATGTCTGGGTTTTCTGTTTAACAGAAGTACTGAGTGGAGGGGGAGGAGCCAGGCCATTTAGGATCTTGAATACAAGACATGCGTCGGTGTATTGCACAAGATTTTCCCAACTCAGGAGATCATGCTTTCTGAGGATGTAACAGGGATGATGGCTATTGGGCTTCCTATCAAGCACTTTGAGAGCCTGTTTGTAGACAGACTGAATAGGTCTTAATGTTGTACAGCAAGCTTGGGCCCAACTAGTCAAGCAGTATGTTAAGTGGGGGAGTATCATAGATTTGAAGTACAGTTTTGCTACCTCCTGTAGTCAAACAATTTCGTATAAATCGGAAATTGGCTAGGTTGAATTTGGTTATTTGAATTACCTTTTTCACATGCTTTTTAAAAGAGAGGTTGGAATCAAGTATGATGCCAAGGTACTTAAAATCAGATACCACCTGGAGCTTCTCCCCTGACACATAGACATCTGGCTCAGTAGCATCTGTTGCCCTCTTTGTGAAGAACATGCAAACAGTTTTTTTCACATTGAGATGCAAACACGAGTCACTGAGCCACTTTGTAACCTGGACCATTACAGTAGTGAGTTCTGTGGTGACCGTGTTACCTAGCCTCAGTGCAGTGGGCAGCTGGGAGGAGGTGCTCTTGTTCTCCATTGACTTTAGTGTCCCAAAACTTTTTGGAGTTAGAGCTACAGGATGTGAATTTCTGCTTGAAAAAGCTAGCCTTTGCTTTCCTGACTGCGTGTATTGGTTCCTGATTTCCCTGAACAGTTGCATATCGCGGGGCCCATTTGATGCTATTGCAGTCCACCAAAGGATGTTTTTGTGCTGGTCGAGGGCAGTCAGGTCTGGAGTGAACCAAGGGCTATATCTGTTCTTAGTTCTGCATTTTTTTGAACGGGGCATGCTTATCTAAGATGGTGAGGAAATTACTTTTAAGGAATGACCAGCGTTTGACATTGATGAGGGGTGGTTGTTTTGACCGCGGATACAGGCAATGAGGCAGTGATCGCGGAGATCCTGGTTGAAGACAGCAGAGGTGTATTTGGAGGGCAAGTTGGTCAGGATAATGTGTGTGCCCATGTTTACGGATTTAGGGTTGTACCTGGTGGGTTCCTTGATGATTTTGTGTGAGATTGAGGGCATCTTGTTTAGATTGTAGGACTGCTGGGGTGTTAAGCATATCCCAGTTTAGGTCACCTAACAGAACAAACTCTGAGGCTAGATGGGGGGCGATCAATTCACAAATGGTGTCCAGGGCACAGCTGGGAGCTGAGGGGGGTCGATAGCAGGCGGCAACAGTGAGAGACTTATTTCTGGAGAGGTACATTTTTAAAATTAGAAGTTCGAACTGTTTGGGTATGGACCTGGAAAGTATGACAGAACTTTGCAGGCTCTCTCTGCAGTAGATTGCAACTCCTCCCCCTTTGGCAGTTCTATCTTGACGGAAAATGTTAGTTGGGTATGGAAATCTCAGAATTTTTGGTGGCCTTCCTAAGCCAGGATTCAGACACTGCAAGGACATCAGGGTTGGCAGAGTGTGCTAAAGCAGTGAGTAAAACAAACTTAGGGAGGAGGCTTCTGATGTTGACATGCATGAAACCAAGGCTTTTTCGATCACAGAAGTCAACAAATGAGGGTGCCTGGGGACATGCAGGGCCTGGGTTTACCTCCACATCACCCGTGGAACAGAAGAGGAGTAGGATGAGGGTACGGCTAAAGGCTATCAAAACGCCTAGAGCGCTGGGGACAGATAATAAAAGGAGCAGATTTCTGGGTGAAATCGATTCAGGGCATAATGTGCAGGCGGGTGGGGTGGGTACAGCGGAGGTAAGCACAGGCACTGAGTGATAAGAGGTTGTATCTCTGGATAAGCTGGTTATAATGGGTGAGGTCACCGCATGTGTGGGAGGTGGGACAAAGGAGGTATGAGTGGAACTAGGGGCTCCGCAGGAAACTAAAACAATGATAATGAACCTAAACAACAGTACACAAGGCATAATGACATATGAGACATACAGCGAGGCATAAAGTAATCACAGGTGTTGATTTGGAGAGCTAGCTAAGACAACAATGGGTGAGACAACAGCTAATCAGCTAAAACAACAACAGGTAAAATGGTGATGACTGGGCAGAGCTGTCTGTTAACTACACACAGAGCGGGAGTTTGCGGCTGGGGCCGGCAGATAAACAAAATAATGAATAAATATATTAATTATAAAACAGATGTTATACACTGCTCAAAAAAATAAAGGGAACACTTAAACAACACCAATGTAACTCCAAGTCAATCACACTTCTGTGAAATCAAACTGTCCACTTGTGAAGCAAGACAATGCTAGACCTCATGTGGCTGGAGTGTGTGAGCAGTTCCTGCAAGAGGAAGGCATTGATGCTATGGACTGACCCGCCCGTTCCCCAGACCTGAATCCAATTGAGCACATCTGGGACATCATGTCTCGCTCCATCCACCAACGCCACGTTGCACCACAGACTGTCCAGGAGTTGGCGGATGCTTTAGTCCAGGTCTGGGAGGAGATCCCTCAGGAGACCATCCGCCACCTCATCAGGAGCATGCCCAGGCGTTGTAGGGAGATCATACAGGCACGTGGAGGCCACACACACTACTGAGCTTCATTTTGACTTGTTTTAAGGACATTACATCAAAGTTGGATCAGCCTGTATGGTTTCCACTTTAATTTTGAGTGTGACTCCAAATCCAGACCCCCATGGGTTGATAAATTTGATTTTAATTTGTGTGTGATTTTGTTGTCAGTACATTCAACTATGTAAAGAAAAAAAGTATTTAAGAATATTTAATTCATTCAGATCTAGATCTAGCTGTGTGTGTATGTATATATATATATATATATATATATATATATATATATATATATATATATATATATATATATATATATATATATATATGGATGTGTTATTTTAGTGTTCCCTTTATTTTTGAGCAGTGTGTGTGTGTGTATATATATATATATTATTATATAACAGAATGGAGTACCTGTCAGCCGTACATTCAATGGCAACGGGGGCATCATTATGTTAGGTCAGCTCCTAGCCACAGAAGCCCATACAGCCATTTTCCAAACAAGGAGAGGTGTCACAAAAGTCAGAAATAGGTGATTAATTTTAATGCTACCTTTTGATCTTCATCTGTTGGCACTCCAAGGCCTCCATGTTAGACAATAAATGTTTGTTTTGTTCTATAGTGTCCCTCTTTATGACCAAAAACCTTTTTGTTTGTGTTTTGTCCAGTAATATGAATGCAGAAGGTGCGTGTAATTCCAGACAAAGTTTTTAAAAAGAACAATACAAGTTAGTAGAAACATGCTAAACGATGTTTAAAATCAATCCTCTGGTTGTTTTTGTCATAAATAATCAAAAATATTTCAACCGGACAAAAGCTTCAAGCGTCAATAAGCAAGGAGAAACAAGAAAGGCGCGTTCCCGATCAGACTCATGGCTGATGAATGGAAATGTTCACTGGCCACTGATTTGAAAGTGCTTTATCTCCCTCATTTTTCAGAGTAAAAGCCTGAAACAATGCCTAAAGACTGGTCACTTGTTGAGGAAGCCCATAGAGCTCGTGAACTGGGTCCTACGTCTTTGTATGGTGGATAGGCTTTCAATGGAAAGACAGCCTTTCAAAATAATCGTACTTCCTGGTTGGATTTTCCTCTGGTTTTTGCCTGCCATATCAGTTCTGTTATACTCAGACATTATTTGAACAGTTTTGGTGTTTTCTATCCAAATCTACAAATTTATATGCATATCCTATTTTATGGGCCTGAGTAGCAGGCAGTTTAATTTGGGCACGCTTTTCATCCAAAATTCCGAATGCTGCCCCCTACCCTAGTGAAGTTAACCGTTCCATATTAACAATGGTATTTGAAACATTGCTTTGTTCTATTTTCAAATACCATCTTTTGTGTAGAAAAATACATTAATAAAACATTGATTTCTTCTCTGTAGGTGCGTAACGACGAAGGCAAGGTGATCCGGTTCCACTGTAAGCTGTGTGAATGTAGCTTCAACGATCCCAATGCCAAAGAGATGCATCTGAAGGGCAGGAGACACCGCCTGCAGTATAAGGTTAGTGGAGTCACTGAAGGGCAGGAGACACCGCCTGCAGTATAAGGTTAGTGGAGTCACTGAATGGCAGGAGACACCGCCTGCAGTATAAGGTTAGTGGAGTCACTGAAGGGCAGGAGACACCGCCTGCGGTATAAGGTTAGTGGAGTCACTGAATGGCAGGAGACACCGCCTGCGGTATAAGGTTAGTGGAGTCACTGAATGGCAGGAGACACCGCCTGCGGTATAAGGTTAGTGGAGTCACTGAATGGCAGGAGACACCGCCTGCGGTATAAAGTTAGTGGAGTCACTGAATGGCAGGAGACACCGCCTGCGGTATAAGGTTAGTGGAGTCACTGAATGGCAGGAGACACCGCCTGCGGTATAAAGTTAGTGGAGTCACTGAATGGCAGGAGACACCGCCTGCGGTATAAGGTTAGTGGAGTCACTGAAGGGCAGGAGACACTGCCTGCGGTATAAACTTAGTGGAGTCACTGAATGGCAGGAGACACCGCCTGCAAAAGGTATAAAGTTAGTGGAGTCACTGAATGGCAGGAGACACCGCCTGCAAGGTTATGGAGTCACTGAATGGCAGGAGACACCGCCTGCAGTATAAGGTTAGTGGAGTCACTGAAGGGCAGGAGACACCGCCTGCGGTGTAAGGTTAGTGGAGTCACTGAATGGCAGGAGACACCGCCTGCGGTATAAAGTTAATGGAGTCACTGAATGGCAGGAGACACCGCCTGCGGTATAAGGTTAGTGGAGTCACTGAAGGGCAGGAGACACCGCCTGCAGTATAAGGTTAGTGGAGTCACTGAATGGCAGGAGACACCGCCTGCAGTATCTATTTTATTTTTTATTGTATTTTTTTCACCTTTATTTAACCAGGTTGGCAAGTTGAGAACAAGTTCTCATTTACAATTGCGACCTGGCCAAGATAAAGCATAGCAGTGTGAACAGACAACAACACAGAGTTACACATGGAGTAAACAATAAACAAGTCAATAACACAGTACAAAAAGAGTCTATATACATTGTGTGCAAAAGGCATGAGGAGGTAGGTGAATAATTACAATTTAGCAGATTAACACTGGAGTGATAAATGATCATGAGCAAGTAGAGATACTGGTTTGCAAAAGAGCAGTATAAAGTTAGTGGAGTCACTGAAGGACAGGAGACACCGCCTGCAGTATAAAGTTAGGAGACACCGCCTGCAGTATAAAGTTAATGGAGTCACTGAAGGGCAGGAGACACCGCCTGCGGTACAAAGTTAGGAGACACCGCTTGCGGTACAAAGTTAGGAGACACCGCCTGCGGTACAAAGTTAGTGGAGTCACTGAAGGGCATGAGACACCGTCTGCGGTATAAAGTTAGTGGAGTCACTGAAGGGCAGGAGACACCGCCTGCGGTATAAAGTTAGGAGACACCGCCTGCGGTACAAAGTTAGTGGAGTCACTTTTTTAACCAGTTGATCACTGTCATGAAACTAATTCCGTAGGAAAACATGGAGGTGTCCTAGCACTATACAGCTGATTCAAATAACCAACTGACTGAGGAAACCCTGGTCTCAGACCTGCGATTATGGGCACACAATAACGCGTTCCCCCTACTTTGTTCCTTGTAGAAAAAGGTGAACCCGGAGCTACAGGTGGAGGTGAAGCCCTCTATCAGAGCCAGGAAGATCCAGGAAGAGAAGATGAGGAAACAGATGCAGAAGGAGGAGTACTGGAGGAGGAGAGAGGAAGAGGAGAGATGGAGGATGGAGATGAGGTACGGCGAGATAGGGTGGGTCACACACACAGTATACTAATATCCACCAACTCTGTCTCTCTAGCTAATGCCAATTGAGTGAATACTTCCCAAAAATGAATGTGTCTCTCTCTGCCTGTGTGTGTGTCTCTCTCTGCCTGCGTGTGTGTGTCTCTCTCTGCCTGCGTGTGTGTGTCTCTCTCTGCCTGTGCGTGTGTCTCTCTCTCTCTGCCTGCGTGCGTGTGTCTCTCTGCCTGCGTGCGTGTGTCTCTCTCTCTGCCTGCGTGCGTGTGTCTCTCTCTCTGCCTGCGTGCGTGTGTCTCTCTCTCTCCTGCCTGCGTGCGTGTGTCTCTCTCTCTCTCTCTCTGCCTGCGTGCGTGTGTGTGTCTCTCTCTGCCTGCGTGTGTGTGTCTCTCTCTCTGCCTGCCTGCGTGCGTCTCTCTCTCTGCCTGCCTGCGTGCGTCTCGCTCTCTGCCTGCGTGTGTGCTCTCGCTCTCTGCCTGCGTGTGTGTGTCTCTCTCTCTCTCTGCCTGCGTGTGTGTCTCTCTCTCTGCCTGCGTGTGTGTGTGTGTCTCTCTCTCTGCCTGTGTGTGTGTCTCTCTCTCTCTGCCTGTGTGTTCTCTCTCTGCCTGCGTGCGTGCGTCTCTCTCTCTCTGCCTGCGTGCGTGTGTCTCTCTCTCTCTGCCTGCGTGTGTGTCTCTCTCTCTGCCTGCCTGCGTGCGTGTGTCTCTCTCTCTGCCTCCTGCGTGCGTGTTCTCTCTCTCTGCCTGTGTGTTCTCTCCTGCGTGCGTGCGTCTCTCTCTCTCTGCCTGCGTGCGTGCGTCTTGTCTCTCTCTCTCTGCCTGCGTGCGTCTCTCTCTGCCTGCGTGCGTGCGTCTTGTCTCTCTCTCTCTGCCTGCGTGCGTGCGTCTCTCTCTCTGCCTGCGTGCGTGCGTCTCTCTCTCTCTGCCTGCGTGCGTGCGTCTCTCTCTCTCTGCCTGCGTGCGTGCGTCTTGTCTCTCTGCCTGCGTGCGTGCGTCTCTCTCTCTCTGCCTGCGTGCGTGCGTCTCTCTCTCTCTGCCTGCGTGCGTGCGTCTCTCTCTCTCTGCCTGCGTGCGTGCGTCTCTCTCTCTCTGCCTGCGTGCGTGCGTCTCTCTCTCTGCCTGCGTGCGTGCGTCTCTCTCTCTCTCTGCTGCGTGCGTGCGTCTCTCTCTCTCTGCCTGCGTGCGTGCGTCTCTCTCTCTCTGCTGCCTGCGTGCGTCTCTCTCTCTCTCTCTCTCTGCCTGCGTGCGTGCGTCTCTCTCTCTCTCTCTCTGCCTGCGTGCGTGCGTCTCTCTCTCTCTCTCTGCCTGCGTGCGTGCGTCTCTCTCTCTCTCTCGCTCTGCCTGCGTGCGTGCGTCTCTCTCTCTCTCGCTCTGCCTGCGTGCGTGCGTCTCTCTCTCTCTCTCTGCCTGCGTGCCTGCGTGCGTCTCTCTCTCTCTCTCTCTCTGCCTGCGTGCGTGCGTCTCTCTCTCTCTCGCTCTGCCTGCGTGCGTGCGTCTCTCTCTCTCTCGCTCTGCCTGCGTGCGTGCGTCTCTCTCTCTCTCGCTCTGCCTGCGTGCGTGCGTCTCTCTCTCTCTCGCTCTGCCTGCGTGCGTGCGTCTCTCTCTCTCTCGCTCTGCCTGCGTGCGTGCGTCTCTCTCTCTCTCGCTCTGCCTGCGTGCGTGCGTCTCTCTCTCTCTCTCGCTCTGCCTGCGTGCGTGCGTCTCTCTCTCTCTCTCGCTCTGCCTGCGTGCGTGCGTCTCTCTCTCTCTCTCGCTCTGCCTGCGTGCGTGCGTCTCTCTCTCTCTCTCGCTCTGCCTGCGTGCGTGCGTCTCTCTCTCTCTCTCGCTCTGCCTGCGTGCGTGCGTCTCTCTCTCTCTCTCTCTCTGCCTGCCTGCCTGCCTGCCTGCCTGCCTGCCTGCCTGTCTCTCTCTGCCTGCCTGTGTGTGTGTCTAGACGTTATGAGGAGGAGATGTACTGGCGTCGTATGGAGGAGCAGCACCACTGGGACGACAGACGTGGGGGCCCCAGGATGCCAGGGGACGGACCATACCTCCAGGGGACCCCTGGCCCACCTGGTCTACTGGGGGTTCGGCCTGGCATGCCCATCCCTCAGCCACAGGGACCTGTGGTAAGACACCGGTTCTCACCACGTACTGACTGGACACGTCCCAGAACCTCTGGCAAAGCAGCAGCTCTACACAAATTAACCCATTTTTAATCGGTTACCATATATTTCCACTCAAATCAACGGTTTTGTAAAATCGTGGTTGTTTTAGTGGTGGAAACGCAAACTTTTCAAACATGTGTTAGTAATTCTGGCCCCAAGGAACACTTCTTTCTCTGTCTCACCTCGCCAGCACCTGATTTGCAGATCAGAAACATCCTGTAATTAAAACGTATTCTACAGATCAGAGACACAATGTAAAACCATGTGGAGATTCGGGGGGTCGCTATCGTTTTAGAGATAATCATTCGTGAAATCCTCTCACCAGATGACGTAAAGAAAACACAATGCTTCCACAACGTTACAGAATCGTGCACCAACACCGAAACGTGTATCTGCTATCAGTATAAATGCTAGCGGTTTTATCCTTCGCTAGAATTCGCACCTAAACAATTCTACAACCAGAGCTGAGAGATATGCAATGGCAGTTTTGGACTCTCTAGAGTATCTATCTACAGCTGTAGCGACTGTAGCGACTGTCTTCTGTCTGATCCCCAATGGGGCCCACCAACGGGTGGCCTTTTGGTCGGAGCCATCAACAAACTGCTCTCGGTCAGTAATGGGGGGGGGTGGCACGTCGGCGACGTCATGACGCGGTTTATAGACCTGGTCTACAAGGTAGGAGAGGTCAGCATGGGGTTTATAGACCTGGTCTACAGGGGACGGCACGTAGGAGAGGTCAGGACGGGGTTTATAGACCTGGTCTACAGGGGACGGCACGTCTGAGGTCAGGATGGGGTTTAGTCATCATTGCGGTGGTCATCAGTCATTGGTTTAAACCCACTATGTTTACGGTAGCAGGTCTCCAGTCTGTCTGTAGTCTTCCAACGACTCTTTAGCTTTCTGCTGCCCAATCGGTCATGGGTGGGGTAATGTTTTATGCGATCACACATTGTAGCCAGTTGGGTCTGATAGGCTCCACCCTCTCTTCCTATTGGTAGTTTTCATCGAAGTTTCATCGACGTCCGCCCATCGTAGCCTCATGATACCCCGCAAATGTGCGCGATCTCAGCCAGCAGATGTACAGCCAGGCCATCTTAAATAGCTGTGTGGTTAACACCTATGTCCCTTTGTAGGACGTTCTTTAGCAGAGTCTTTCATTTCGTCTTCTGCATGTCGAATGAGCGTGTACCGTTTGTTATGGCCGTCTTCACCATCCGCAGGTCGCGGATTCGGGGACTTTACCAGAGGTGCCTGGAGAAAGGTTGTGTTCGGGTCCCCCTTTTTTACATGTTCGTTGGGGTTGAGGGACTGCGTGGTTAGGGGTCAACGTCGATGGTGGACTAAGTTCCCAGAGTCCATCAGAACGGGACTCAATGTGGGCGGTGCACGGAACGGATTTCAACAGGATTTCCACTGCTTGTGGGCCGCCTCTGAGGACTCCTCGGTCTGCTGGTAGAGCTGCGGTGGAGGAAGTTGCTGTAAGACAACCAGGGCTGGTGCAGTGGATACAGGGGTATAAGGGTAGCCTAGTGGTTAGAGCGTTGGACTAGTAACCGGAAGGTTGCAAGTTCAAACCCCTGAGCTGACAAGGTACAAATCTGTCATTCTGCCCCTGAACAGGGACCCACTGTTCCTAGGCCATCATTGAAAATAAGAGTTTGTTCACAACCGGTCGTGATCGGGAGTCCCATAGGGCGGCGCACAATTTTGGCCCAGCGTCGTCCGGGGAGAGTTTGGCCTGGGTAGGCCGTCATTGTAAATAAGAAACTGAGTTGCTTAGTAAAATACATTTTAAAAAGTAAAAAATCAAACGAGAGTCGTCGTCCAACCAAACACACACTTTGAAATATATATATTTATTTATTTATGTAATTTTAAATGTTATACCCACATGGTAGTTTCTCCTATGCAAATTCTAGGGAAAATTTCCCATGAAGGTTTTACATTTGTAGCTGGTTTCCCAATCATAACCTACTGTTTTACCAGTACACTGATTTTAATACATTTTCTGTTTTTCTTAGCTGCAGAAATAGGAATATTTTATATTGTAGGAATATATTATATTCTAGGAATAGGAATATTTCAGGATTGTACCCTGGGATCACAACTTATAACCGTGTCAGGTCATCCCATGACCACTTCTCTGCTTCAACAGAGGAACACAACCCCTTGTCTCTGACCAGGATGCTTCAACGAAAATATCCAAATTGGAGATCAACAGGATGTCTGTTTTTATTATATGATTTCCTAATGAAAGATTCTAGGACTTCTCCTATTCAGAAATAACTCTGCTACAACAAAGTTTATAAGGGGTATATTTTGATACAACAAAATACCTCATGTGCACAACCTGTTCCCAGAACAGGATTTTCTGTGATGTTTAAAATAATATCGGTCTCACCTGTCCGAAAATGGCGTATCCACTCTTAGCCGGTCCGAGGCGGGTCCCTTTTCTGCTCTGTTTTTAGTTGGTGTGGGCTCCCTTGCATCCCTTGCAGTTGGTGTGGGATCCTTTGCAATTTTGTCTCCTTGTGGAGCAATCAGCAAGCGGAGTTAGCCATCCCATCCTCGTCGCTAAATTGTCGTAGCAATTCTAGAGGAAGCGGGAGACTGTAGATTCCTCTTAAAACAACCTTTTAAGATTTGCAAAAATGAAGGAATTAACCACTGCCAAAAGTGATTCAGTTGAAAGATTAACAAACATAGTCGGGTCTCTGCTTTTTTAAAAAGCGCAACATCTTGGCAGTTTAGCAGATGGAAACGGGCGGAACAGAGTTTTTAAAAGGCGGTTTGTTTGTGCATATTAAGAAGGTTCGACCGTATAACGGCGTTTTTGTCAGTTCACACTGCTCCTTCCTGCAAGGTACCACACAGCTGACTTCCTGCAGATAGTAAACCCACGGGATGTCACATGCTGCAGTCACACCTAAACGGATCTTAGCTAAGTCCCACAAAGACAAGGTTGTATCAGGTTAGAAAAAACACGAGCATATAACAAGAGACAATTCTTTAAAGAGTAAAACACAGGATTTTCCACGACACTTTAGCTATTGCCTTAGAGTCCAGTGACCTATATGGTAAGAACTAATCATTTCTAACCCCCTTCCTTCCCACTGCTGAGACCTTTCGTTGTGCTTTACCTCGCAGCCTCCCCGTCGGCCGGACTCATCAGACGACCGTTACGTGATGACGAAGCACGCGACCATCTACCCCTCTGAGGACGAGCTGCAGGCCATCCAGAAGATCGTCTCTATCACAGAGAGAGCCCTCAAACTGGTCTCAGACATCATCATCGACCAGGACAAGACCAAGGAGACTACTGGGGAGGACAAGGATACAAAAGAGGTTCCCAAGACTCCCCAAGACCGGTGAGGATGAGTGGGGGATAGATAGATGGAAGGTTGGGGAAACTCAACCCTGAATGTTTGTCTCCTCAGAGCTCTGAAAGGGGGTGATGAGGATGGGGGTGCTGCTCTGTTTCAGTCGGTTTTCTAACATTTAGATAATGAACGCCTCCCTCCTGTAGAGCTCTGAAGGGGGTGATGAGGGTGGGGGTCCTGGCTAAAGGACTGCTGCTCTGTGGAGACAACAATGTCAACCTGGTCCTGCTTTGCTCAGAGAAACCCACCAAGAACCTGCTAAGCCGCATAGTGGAGCATCTTCCCAAGCAGCTGACGGTACACACACACACACACACACCCTAACAATATACACACACACACCAATGATACCCGCACACTTACCTCTCTCGCTCTTCTTCCCTCCAGGTGGTGACCCCAGAGAAGTACGAGGTGAAGGGTTCCATCGAGAACTGTTCCATCATCCTGACGTCAGAAGCCGACCCCAAAATGACAGTCACCATCACCCTGACCTCCCCCAGCATCCGAGAGGAGGAGGAGACCCCTACCACACCCCCGCCACGGGACGGAGGTTGGAAAGACATCACCCACTCTCCTTCCCTTTTCTCTCTCTCTCTCTCTCTGCCACATAGCTATGGGTGCATTAGTGTGTTCAGGGTGGGGTTTGCACATTTTGGGACTATTTCAATGGTCCTGTTTCTCCAATGGTCTTAAAGTTCGCCGCTCACCCAGTACCCGAATGAATGCACCCTGTAAGATCCATTATCCGAGGAGACCTACCCTGGTGGCACTCCCAGCTGTATGGCACTAAGTTCAGATTTGACCTGTTGAGCCTTTCTCACAGTTTTGTCATTTTTATAGACTCTAGTTATCATTTTCAACTTCAACCAATGAAGCGCTTGAGCTCTGTCATGGCATGAGATGATTGGTCATCATAAAACTGTGTCAAAAGGCCTTTAGGATTTCTAGGTCCAATAGTCTGATTTTTTTATTTATTTTTAAACGTTGGGATTAGAGAAGTACTAAATGGTCAATATTCTGTTTTAATTCACAGAATATCATAAACCGTGTTTAAAGGGATCTGTTCAAATTGTCCAAGAGACCTGTTTTTGAAGGCAGAGAAGACATCTTTTTGAATCTTAAAACCAACCTGAATGATATACCAAAGGCTCATCATTGAAAAACGTATTTGTAGAAACTTGACTTTCTAGTCATGGTTAGAGCTCAGCAGTCCTGGTAAAGTCTTGACGGTTCCTCGTGCCACCAGTGTAGCTCTTACTCTATCTGGAACTCTCCTTCAGTGCGTCTTGTAATGCTGTCCCCTACAAACCAAAGCATGGACAGTGTTTGCATTTTCAGACTAGTTTTTAGTTCCCAGGTAAGATTTAATTTTTGTTTCCTGTATTCCCAGGGGCGTTTGTTCCACCGTCACACCACTACGATAAACCCTCCCACCCCGGGTCAATCGTTAGCGCTCTTAGATCATAACTACATACATCAGAGGAACGTTATTCTCTACAGATATTAAAAAGAAATGAAAGACCCATTGGGAAGGGGAAACGGAGAGGCACCGAATCCTGACTTACGAAACGTCACACAACTCAGAGCTCTGCACACATCGTGCGTAGATTGATGGAGAGATTTTTAGCGGAAGTTTGAGTTGAGCGGGCGTTTTGTCAGGTTAGGATTTGGCCAAATGAGAAGAGCAGAAAGAACAGGGTTACAGAAGACTGTTACAGAACACACACAGATGGTTCTAGAACATAGACTGTTCTAGAACACAAAGACAAGAAATGGGTTCACACATCTCCACAGGAAACAAATCTTATGTTGGTCTGGTCGCGAGGAGGTGATCTGTTCTTACATGCTCCCTGAGTGAACTGGTGTCCCCCTCCACACAGAAGCCTATGCACAGACAGATCTGTCCTTTTTTTGTAGCTAATCATGCTGTTAACAAACCCACCCCCAAAAAAAGATATGACGTGAAAGCCCTTTTGATCAAGTGATCCATTCTCTGCATTCGTTGACAATGGAGGGGTGGGAGTGAGTGTTGCTAAGCTCCTGTATCTATCTAGCACGCCTCTTATGTTTTGTTGTGCCAACTTTTTTTTTCTTTTCTCACCCTATTCCAGAAGTGTGCACTTGCACACTCTGTCAGTGGATTGGAGTTGCCCAGAGAGGGTATCCATTTAGTTAAATCCAGTTTCAGAAAGTGGATTTGAATGCATAAGGATTGGAGTTGCCCAGAGAGGGTATCCATTTAGTTAAATCCAGTTTCAGAAAGTGGGCAAGTGCACACTTCAGCATAAAGGTGCAAAATGGGGACGCTGTGTGGCCAGCCTGCAGTATACTTCAGTAGGCCAGGAATGACGGCTTTGGCAGACTGTGGTTGGACCCGGGTACTGCAGAGCAGTATACAGTCAGTGTGATGTATCTGTTGGTTTCATGCCCAACCTACTGATTTTAATCCAGCCAGTTATGCAACGATGTCCGATCTAACCCTTCTTTTTTCTGCTGGGAGCTTCTATGTTTGTAGTGTTTCTGCTGCAACATAATTTGTAGTTTTCTTCACCAGTCCAGTCCCCAAAGCCCTCTGTTCTTTTTAATTGTTTTATCTTTCAAAAAATAAGTCTCCAGTATGTGGGAGGGTTCAAACCTCGGCCCCCCCTAAGCCAACCAGCTCCGGAAGGATTTTGACCAAGGTCCCCCCACCACCCAAACACTTTGCCACACCTATCATTGCCATGCCACTGTTAGAAATCAGCTCAGTTAACACTCCTGTACTGACCTCTCTCCTTTGTTTCTGTTATTAGTTACCAGGGCCCAGACTAATGCGCCAGGGCCCAGAATAACGACCCATTGGAATCCCCCTAGAGTATCCGTCCAGTGTCATCTCAGAAGATCTAAGACTGAAAGTAACAAATGATTGGCGTAACGGTGCTTACTCGAACAAGATAACATTATATCTCAGTTTTTGAGATTGAAACTTCTCTGTTAAGGCTTACATTTCAGCACATGATAACAATAGGCCTACATACAGTTCAGTTACTTGATCAAATGAATAACTGTTGGTACCAGCCGACTGTAGCTACTAGGTCAGCCTGAGTTAGATAATGATCAGGCTGTTGACGCTCTGGTGGTATCCCGTCACTCATCCTGCTTCTATTCTCTCGAGGTTTGGTTCAGCATTTTACGCCAGTCCCGTAATTCACCTTCCCTTTACCTAACACCTCACACCAGCGTAAACCTAACGTTACATACGTGACACTCTACATCTCCAAACCCTTGGTCATTTCAATGAGGTCAGGTTGCGCATTGGTTTATTTGGCAGCAACGCCAATCAGATTAGACCTTTTTATCTAGTTCACTTCCTGGTTCCCTACTGAAACCCTATCTTGGTATGTGTGGCAATGTGTTTGTATCTTCTTGTTAATGAGTCTTGCTCTACCTGGTCAAACACCCGTTCCTCCTCAACACCTCAACCGACCACCATTTTGACAATTGGACTCATCCGTTTTTAGATGTAACCTTGGTGAAAGACCCAGAGGACGTCTTGGACAGGCTAAAATGCCTTGCCGCTCTGGCGGCTCTGCGGCACGCTAAGTGGTTCCAGGTTCGGACACATCCATCTTACTTTCTTATTGTAGCCTTATGAGATGCATATTTTTTTGATTCCTTTGTTTGAATTTTTTTTAATGAAGGAATTTTAATAATGAATTTTAATAATGAATTTTAACACTTCCCACAACAAAAAAAACACAGTAATACCTGATAACAGTTGAATTATTGTTTGAAAAAGATAAATTCAATGATGCCACACACGTAATGATAACCAGATTGAATATTCAATCTTTATTTTTTTTATATTTATTATTGAACTTTAGTATGGTAATGATTTTTATAATTTTCAAAAAAAAAAAAAACTGGCATCCTTGTATGATTTCATTATTCTCCCTTCCAGACTATATTGTCAGTTAAAACATGATTCCATAAGGCTGCAGAGATATCTTTGCATAAGATCTGATAAGAGCTTCCATGTTGAGCATTAGTATCTTGTGATTTTGTATTTATTTTTAATAGAAGAATAGGGATTGAGAGAAACGGGACATCTGATTTTTTATTTTATTTTTAGTTTTACTGTGTCGCTGCAATGGCAGAAAAAGCTAACGCACAGGTAAAGCAGATTCCCTCCCCTCTCACAGTCCCTAACCTTGATCTTCTTTACAAAACACAAACTCTGTACCTGACGCTTCTGTCAAACACTTGAAGTCAGGGTTTATAAGATGACTTGTTTCATCTTGCAAACTGTGAGCTCTCTTTTTTTAAAATCTTTTTTTTTTTTTACTAATGTTATGAGGTGAAATACTCCTGGAAATGGCAGCTGATTCCAACCAATTATGGACAATTAGGTTGATTTTGAAAACTCAATTAATTATCACAAGCTTCCATTGTGTACAGTAGTGTTTGGCCCTCTATGACAGACCTGTTGTAATGTACCCTATAATAGTCTGTCTGCTCCCGTCTGTTATCACTAAACTAAACGTGTTGTTGCTCCACAAGGCTAGAGCGAACGGACTCCAATCCTGTGTGATTGTTATTCGTATCCTGCGTGACCTCTGTCAGAGGGTCCCCACATGGTCCGCCTTCCCCAGCTGGGTGAGTTCATCAGGCTAACGCTAGAGTCGACAACTGTCTCATGAGTTTATTTTTTTATATGTTGTTAGAGAAGTATTGGACTTTAATGGGCCGGTGTATTGGACACAGATGAAGCCCAGTCCATTGTGTCTGGGAAACCGACCATATAGGTCAATTAAAGGGATAGTTGGGGATTTTAGCATTGAAGTATTTTATCTACTTCCCCAGAGTTGGATGAACTTGTTGATACCATTTAAAAAAAAAAAAAAAAAAAGTTTTTGTCTTTGTTCAGTTTGATGGAAGAGTCTAGCGTTAGTGCAATGACTGTACGTTGTTGGGAACAGCTAGCACGTTCGTTGTTCCTGTAGACTGACGCTAGTTAGCATTGGCTCGCAGAACTGGTATCCTACAGTGCATCTGACTCTGGGGAAGTAGACAAAAGGGCTTCATTGACAAAATCCTGAACTATCCCTTTAAGTTCGAGTGTCGAACAGTAGATGTGTTAACTTGGGACGAACACACTGGCTGCAACTCCGTAGTAAAAAGTGTCTTCTTTCCCTGACGTGAGGTGGCAAGGACAGATCCAAGATACTTCTTTAGATTCACTCAATGAGGAGTTTAAATGTCTCCATCCCCTCTGCTCCTCCACCATCCCCCTCTGCTCCTCCACCATCCCCCTCTGCTCCTCCACCATCCCCCTGCTCCTCCACCATCCCCCTCTGCTCCTCCACCATCCCCCTCTGCTCCTCCTCCATCCCCCTCTGCTCCTCCTCCATCCCCCTCTGCTCCTCCTCCATCCCCCTCTCCATCCCCCTCTGCTCTATCCCCCTCTGCTCCTCCTCCATCCCCCTGCTCCTCCACCATCCCCGCTGCTCCTCCCATCCCCCTCTGCTTCACCCCCTCTGCTCCTCCTCCATCCCCCTCTGCTCCTCCACCATCCCCCCACTGCTCCTCCACCATCCCCCTCTGCCACCACCCCCTCTGCTCCTCCTCCATCCCCCTCTGCTCCTCCTCCATCCCCCTCTGCTCCTCCTCCATCCCCTCCTCCACCATCCCCCTCCCTCCACCATCCCCCTCTGCTCCTCCACCATCCCCCTCTGCTCCTCCTCCTTCCCCCTCTGCTCCTCCTCCATCCCCCTCTGCTCCTCCTCCATCCCCCTCTGCTCCCTCCATCCCCCTCTGCTCCTCCACCATCCCCCTGCTCCATCCCCTCTGCTCCTCCTCCATCCCCTCTGCTCCTCCTCCATCCCCCTCTGCTCCTCCTCCATCCCCCTGCTCCTCCTCCATCCCCCTCTGCTCCTCCTCCATCCCCCTCTGCTCCTCCTCCATCCCCCTCTGCTCCTCCTCCATCCCCCTCTGCTCCTCCACCATCCCCCTCTGCTCCTCCACCATCCCCCTCTGCTCCTCCACCATCCCCCTCTGCTCCTCCACCATCCCCCTCTGCTCCTCCACCATCCCCCTCTGCTCCTCCACCATCCCCCTCTGCTCCTCCTCCATCCCCCTCTGCTCCATCCCCTCTCTTTCCCTTGTTCTCCAGGCCATGGAGCTGCTGGTAGAGAAGACCATTAGCAGTGCCTCTGGCCCCCTGAGCCCAGGCGATGCACTGAGACGAGTCTTTGAATGTATTTCCTCTGGGATTCTGCTCCCCGGTTAGTCTAACCGATGTATTTTCTATACTCTTATAGCAGACTATTTCGCATATCATCATGGGAGAAATTTTTTGCTGTTGTTGATGATCGTATCAGCCTTTCGCGTAGTTGGGTGGGGTTAATGGTGTGTTGGCATTAGCAGAGTGCTGATAGGTGTGTTTGGTTGTCCTCTAGGTGGCCCGGGATTGGTCGACCCGTGTGAGAAGAACCCCACTGATACCCTGACAGCCATGGAGGAGCAACACAGAGAGGACATCACCTCAAGTGCCCAGGTACTGACAGACGCGTGTATAGAATGCACAGTACCAGTCAAAAGTTTGGACACACCCTACATGATTCCATATGTGTTATTTCCTAGTTCTGATGTCTTCAATATTATTCTACAATGTAGAAAATAGTAAAAAATAAAGAAAAACCCTTGAATGAGTAGGTGTGTCCAAACTTTTGACTGGTACTGTAAATATGTATTAAATAAATTGAACAAAAATATAAAGGCAACATGTAAAGTTTCATGAGCTGAAATAAAAGATCCCAGAAATATTCCATGCGCACAAAAAGCTTATTTCTCTCCAATGTTTTGCACAAATGTTTCCATCCCTGTTAGTGAGCATTTCTCCTTTGCCAAGATAATCCATCCACCTGACAGGTGTGGCATATATAGAAGCTGATTAAACAGCATGATCATTACACAGGTGCACCTTGTGCTGGGGGACAAAAGGCCATTCTAAAATGTGCAGTTATGTCACATAGCACAATGCCACAGAGGTCTCAAGTTTTGTGGGAACGTGCAATTGACATGCTGACTGCAGGAATGTCCACCAGAGCTGTTGCCAGAAAATGTTAATTTCTCTACCATAAGCCGCCTCCAACATCGTTTTAGAGAATTTGGTAATACGTCCAACCGGCCTCACAAACGCAGACTGCATGTAACCACGCCAACCCAGGACCTCCACATCCGGCTTCTTCCCCTGCCGTCTGAGACCAGCCACCAGGACAGCTGATGAAACTGTGGGTTTGTCTGAGACCAGCCACCAGAACAGATGATGAAACTGGTTTTGCACAATCAAAGTATTTCTGCACAAACTGTCAGAAACCGTCTCAGGGAAGCTCGTCTGGGTGCTCGTTGTCCTCACCAGGGTTCTTGACCTGACTGCAGTTCAGCTTCGTAATCCGACAAAAGCAAAGCAAATGCTTCAGCACGATGGCCACTGGCTGGAGAAGCTCTTCACGGCTGTACCGGGCAGATGGCAGACGTGTGGGCGAGTGGTTTGCTGATGTCAACATTGAACAGAATGCCCCATGGTGGCGATGGGGTTATGGTAATGGGAAGGCATAAGCTACGGACAACGAACACAATTGCATTTTATCAATGGAAATTGAATCCACAGAGACACCATGAAGAGATCCTGAGGCCCATTGTTGTGCCGTTCATCCACCGCCATCACCTCATATTTCAGCATGATAATACACGGCCCCATGTAGCAAGGATCTGTACACAATTCCTGGAAGCTGAAAATGTCACCGTTCCTCCGTGGCCTGCACATTCACCAGACATGTCACCCATTGAGCATGTTTGGGATGCTCTGGATCGATGTGTACGACAACGTGTTCCAGTTCCCACCAATATCCAGAAACTTCCGCAGCCATTTGAAGAGGAGTGGGACAACATTCCACAGGCCACAATCACCAACCTGATCAACTCTGTGTGAAGGAGACGTGTCGCGCTGCATGAGACAAATGGTGGTCACACCAGATACAGACTGGTTTTCTAAACCACACCAGATACTGACTGGTTTTCTAAACCACACCAGATACTGACTGGTTTTCTAAACCACACCAGATACTGACTGGTTTTCTAAACCACACCAGATACTGACTGGTTTTCTAAACCACACCAGATACTGACTGGTTCTAATCCACACCAGATACTGACTGGTTCTAATCCACACCAGATACTGACTGGTTCTAATCCACACCAGATACTGACTGGTTCTAATCCACACCAGATACTGACTGGTTCTAATCCACACCAGATACTGACTGGTTCTGATCCACACCAGATACTGACTGGTTCTGATCCACACCAGATACTGACTGGTTCTGATCCACACCAGATACTGACTGGTTCTGATCCACACCAGATACTGACTGGTTCTGATCCACACCAGATACTGACTGGTTCTGATCCACACCAGATACTGACTGGTTCTGATCCACACCAGATACTGACTGGTTCTGATCCACACCAGATACTGACTGGTTCTGATCCACACCAGATACTGACTGGTTCTGATCCACGCCAGATACTGACTGGTTCTGATCCACGCCAGATACTGACTGGTTCTGATCCACGCCAGATACTGACTGGTTCTGATCCACGCCAGATACTGACTGGTTCTGATCCACGCCAGATACTGACTGGTTCTGATCCACGCCAGATACTGACTGGTTCTGATCCACGCCAGATACTGACTGGTTCTGATCCACGCCAGATACTGACTGGTTCTGATCCACGCCAGATACTGACTGGTTCTGATCCACGCCAGATACTGACTGGTTCTGATCCACGCCAGATACTGACTGGTTCTGATCCACGCCAGATACTGACTGGTTCTGATCCACACCAGATACTGACTGGTTCTGATCCACACCAGATACTGACTGGTTCTGATCCACACCAGATACTGACTGGTTCTGATCCACACCAGATACTGACTGGTTCTGATCCACACCAGATACTGACTGGTTCTGATCCACACCAGATACTGACTGGTTCTAATCCACACCAGATACTGACTGGTTCTAATCCACACCAGATACTGACTGGTTCTAATCCACACCAGATACTGACTGGTTCTGATCCACAGATACCTGGTTCTAGATACTGACTGGTTCTAATCCACACCAGATACTGACTGGTTCTGATCCACACCAGATACTGACTGGTTCTAATCCACACCAGATACTGACTGGTTCTAATCCACACCAGATACTGACTGGTTCTAATCCACACCAGATACTGACTGGTTCTAATCCACACCAGATACTGACTGGTTCTAATCCACACCAGATACTGACTGGTTCTAATCCACACCAGATACTGACTGGTTCTAATCCACACCAGATACTGACTGGTTCTAATCCACACCAGATACTGACTGGTTCTAATCCACACCAGATACTGACTGGTTCTAATCCACACCAGATACTGACTGGTTCTAATCCACACCAGATACTGACTGGTTCTAATCCACACCAGATACTGACTGGTTCTAATCCACACCAGATACTGACTGGTTTTCTAAACCACACCAGATACTGACTGGTTTTCTAAACCACACCAGATACTGACTGGTTTTCTAAACCACACCAGATACTGACTGGTTTTCTAAACCACACCAGATACTGACTGGTTTTCTAAACCACACCAGATACTGACTGGTTTTCTAAACCACACCAGATACTGACTGGTTTTCTAAACCACACCAGATACTGACTGGTTCTAATCCACACCAGATACTGACTGGTTCTAATCCACACCAGATACTGACTGGTTCTAATCCACGCCAGATACTGACTGGTTCTAAACCACACCAGATACTGACTGGTTCTAATCCACACCAGATACTGACTGGTTCTAATCCACGCCAGATACTGACTGGTTCTAATCCACACCAGATACTGACTGGTTCTGATCCACACCAGATACTGACTGGTTCTGATCCACACCAGATACTGACTGGTTCTGATCCACGCCAGATACTGACTGGTTCTGATCCACACCAGATACTGACTGGTTCTGATCCACACCAGATACTGACTGGTTCTAATCCACACCAGATACTGACTGGTTCTAATCCACACCAGATACTGACTGGTTCTGATCCACACCAGATACTGACTGGTTCTGATCCACGCCAGATACTGACTGGTTCTGATCCACACCAGATACTGACTGGTTCTGATCCACACCAGATACTGACTGGTTCTAATCCACACCAGATACTGACTGGTTCTGATCCACGCCCTTGACCTCCAACATATCTGTCTTCCCAGTCATGTGAAATCTGTAGATTAGGTCCTAATGAATTTATTTTAATTGACTGATTTCCTGATATGAACTGTAACTCAGTAAAATCTTTGAAATGGATGCGTTTTTACATTTATGGTGTAACTGAACAAAAATCTAAGGTACTGGCCATATGTAAAGTTTAATATATCATTATGGATGTAAGGTATTGGCCACCATACCTACCTACCTTTTTTTTTTTTTTTTTTTTAAGAAGGGGGGTAAAAATTATATTTCTTGAGGTTCTCCGTAAATATAAGGTGCTGTATGTAGTTAACTCTCCCTGTCCGTCTGCTAGAGGGAATGTCTTCGATTGACCAACTGTGTCTCTGTCCAGTTTGCTCTGCGGCTGCTAGCCTTCCGTCAGATCCACAAGGTGCTGGGCATGGACCCACTGCCCCAGATGAAACCCCGCTTCAACGTCTGCACCAACCGCAAGCGTCGCCGCGACAACAGCGACGGAACGGACGGATTCGAGGGTGAAGGGAAGAAGGACAAGAAAGATTTCGACAGCAGCTGCTAGGACCTGCCCCCCTCTCTCCACCACCCCACCACCCCAATTCATTTAAAGTTGTGTGTGTGTGTGTGTGGCCACGTTTCAGGCTGGCTACATTGCAGTTACCTGCCGGAATCTCACGACACCTGGATGTGTGTTTTTAAGATGAGCGCTAACCATAATCCTATAGCACTCTGATGATGGATTGCACAGGCAATAACGTGGCGTGCAACCATTGGTTGATGCCTGCACTGCAATGTAGTCTGCCTGGAACGAGCCCTATGTACTTCTGTCACCTACAGGTGGGTTTGTGTAAATGCTCAAGACCAACATCGGACAGGGCCTGGTCCTGTAAGCCATGAGTAAATCAGGGTTGTATTCATTTGGGCACATAACAGAATGTTTTTAAACATTTTGCAATTGGGGGGGGAGAACTGAGCATTTCTATTGTCAGTCCATTTTCTTCCTTTTTTGGTCCCAAATGAACACGACCCAGGCTTGACTGAATAGGCCTAATGCAGTACCCAGTTTGTCCACGATGTTCTGTTTTGGTAGCGATTGATATGACCTGTGGTTGGGACCTATAAACATCTCCTTCCTAGCTGATTCTATTTCCCCCCACCACCACCATTTTTATTTCTCCAGTAGTTACCACGACAACGGGGCTTCCTTTTCCCAACCTTCTCCTTTTTAGACTTTTATTGTCTGTGTTTTTTGTTATTTTGTGTTACAGACTTTCCAGTCTTTTTCGAGTTACGAAAATGTAAACTAGAGTGAGATCTGTTTTCGTTCCAGTTGTTGATTTTAGATCAGGAAGATCTACGGTAAATGTTGATGCATCACATGCATGTTATTTCTAGTTGCATATATTCAGTGTTGGCTGTTTTTTAGTAAATTTAAATACCCATTTATGAAGCACATAATTCGATCAGTCACCAGTAAATGTTTTATTTTCCTATAAGCTGTAATTTTGAATATGATCTTCTTTTTAAGTGTCATGATGCTTGTTAAAAGTAGCGTAAAAGCTACGGTCTTGTCCCATTTTTTTGTTGTTTTGTTATGGCCAGACTGCAACGTGTTCTAGTGTTTAACACAGGCTCCTTAACTGTGGTGTTTGTACTACATTTCTGAGGAAAACACTGATTCCTAATTTGTTGTTTTGAACGTAGCTCTCTCTAATATATATATATATATGGAAATATACCGATGATAATCTTGCGATAGATCAAAGTGTTTTTAGTTTGGAAGAACTCACGGATGTGCTTTCAGATTTTGTTATTTGTATTATGACTTTTAACATTTTGGTTTAACAGATTATAATGGGACATTTGTTGGCTTGCCCCAAATCTAGGTTTAACGCTGCGTACATATAGTTCATTTGAATAATGTATAGAAAATGAAAAACCGATTGGATTAAAAAAAGACGAGCGTAACGTTGTTGTTTAAACGTAGATCCATTTAATGTTTGACTGTCAGCCTGTCTCTGCCTGCCTCTCTCTGCCTCTCTCGGTCTGCCTGCCTCTCCCTCTCTGCCTCTCTCTCTCTCTCGGTCTGCCTGCCTCTCTCTCCCTCTCTCTGCCTGCCTCTCAATTCAAGGTGTTTTCTTGGCATGGGAAACATATGTTTACATTGCCAAAGCAAGTGAAATTGATAAACAAAAGTACTCTCTCTGTCTCTCTCTCCTCCCTTCTCGGTCGGTCTCTCTGGCTGGCTCGCTCTCTCTCCTCCCTTCTCGGTCGGTCTCTCTCGTGTGCTGCCTGTCAGTCAGCCTTTCGTGCTCGCTCTGTGCCTGTTTGTCTCTCTGTCTGTCTTAGTACCTCCACTTTACCATGGTCGTAATAAAGACATTTCCTGAATGAAGGACTTCTGGACTAAGTGGGGTTTGTTGTTTGGGTCTCGGCTCCCTATTTCCAAGGACATACATACACATCCAAGGTGTGGCGACACCACCTCAGCACTTTCCACATTTCATGTTCAGCTGCATGAAGTCCCCCAGTGGCTTTATGAAACAACATGGAACCATAGAGAGATTTCCCTCTGTGCAGAAGACAGTTTACTGACAGTGTCCCAACAGGATATGATGAGTGAGGTTAGACGGACAGGTCTTTTATCCCTTCAAAACAGGAAGACCACACAATGCGATCTCCATAGCCTGCTTCCTCTGCTGACAGACCATGAAATCAGAGCACCACTTGCCACATCAAAGACACAAAATGTTAATTTTGTTTTGTTTAAAAAATAAATTTCAGTCCAAGATGAAGTTTTATAACCAAGCTATGAGTTTATAACCAAGCTATAAGTATATAACCAAGCAGCCCAAGATCGAGTTTATAACCAAGCTATGACCACTAGACACACTAGCAATGAGGCGTGTCGTATGTACTGTATTCAGATCAGCAAAAATTAAAGTGGATGGTTCATCAAAGATGACCTATGATATTGACCAGATTCCCAAGTGATCGCTCTAACACTATAATTCATGTCCTCCATGATTTGAGGGCAAGTGAGATCAGGTGGGACCATTATAGCCAACATGTGTGCCCAACATGCACAACTAAGTAGTTTTTCTCAAAGTTGCCTGAATGCGAAAGGCATCCACTTATTTCAGTACATTTGTAACAAACATTTTGCGAGACGTATATGTGATCAAGTAAGCCTGAGTCAATTTGACCATTCTCATAGACCGCCATATAAAAAAAAATGTTTTAAAAGGGTTTGTCTCACTTAACCTGACAGATTTGTGGATGGATGAAATCCTCTCGCTTCGCCTCTGTCAGTATCGGCCCGTCCCAAACGGGGAATGGGAGGTGGCATAAATACAAGACCGACAGACCTTACATCCAATAGAATCACGAGAATCATTTTTGGCCTCCTTGGCACAAGGCCAATGCGGATGTTCGATGGGCGGGTTCTGTTAAAGCAGGTTATTCTTCTGTTTTGGCCCCTTATTTCCACCTGGGTTCAGGGGGCAGAGAAAATAGATAGTTGTCAACTACAAGTTCTAGAAATGTTGAGTAGTTTAGGGAGCGCTGGTGGGAAGTCTGCCAAACCTTCGTTTGTTTCTTATGTGACGCCCGAGGTAAGTTATATATTTTTTTAATTAAATTGTGCTTTATTAGTGTACGCGATTATGCATGTTGGATGACATAGAGGGAGAGAGAGATAAAAAGCCTGTCTTTATTTGATACGGACTAGTTAGCAGTAATACTATCTGACTAACATGACTGGGGCGGGGTTGTGGGGACTGGAAAGCCGCTCGTAGCCCGCTAAACCTAGTTGAAGAAAAACAAGCATTGCCATCCGATATGACTGTTTTGTCCTGGAACACAGTTAGTCTCCGGAGAATAGTGTGTCTCGTCATGTTCTGAATGAATATAAAATATCGTGCTTTATTTCCCCCGGTAATATTTGGGCAGCAGACACCCTGGCAACTGTAACAGTGTTTGTTTTTGTGTGACGAGTCTTTTTACAGCCAGTTCAAGATACATTGTTAACTCCTGTTTCTCAGCCTTTAAAAAAAACAAACATTTATTTTACATTGAGTTTGTGTGACATTTCATCTGTCACATCTGCATGGAATAGTTAGTCAAACTAGAAAATATAGATGGTAAACATGCAATATAATGTTTCTATTTCTCTATCCGTAAAACACCATCTGAAATCATTGTAGATTGAGTTATTATCCGGTATGGGAATTCGTAATGACGATTGAGCACATTGTTGCCTACATCGTATCTGAAGTGTGGACATATGGGAACAGCACAACTTCCGTGGGAAGCCGTAGCAGAAAGTGCAGAAGCCAACATATTTTTTTTATAGGGCATTTAACATGGGCAAGATATATCTATTATATTCAAGAACGCAACACAGTGTAGGCTACAGAACAGCAGTCATTCAGCAATGAATGATTAGTCAAAATCCCATGAAAGAAACCGTAACATACTGTTATCCCACTGTCAGGAAGTCGTAGTTTTATGAACATCACATGACGGACCCAGTAGTCCATATTCGTGTGGCAAAGTAATGGCTGATGGGCTGCAGTTTGACTCCCAAACACTTATTAACCCAGCTACATAATAAACTTAGGTGGTAAGCAGAGCAGGCAAGTTCGGAGTCATGTGTGTCCTCCGAATGACGTCCTAGCTTATAGGAAGCTGACTTTTTAATGTAACGCTAACAGGAGAAACGTGGACATGCACAGGATTAAAGCAGTGGCTCTACAAGATTTAGTGAATGTTTGAACAGCTTCGGTGACACAGTATTTCCTGATAAGAAATCCCTGATGTTTTCATCGCTGTTTAGAGAGTAGTGGCTGCTCTTATCAAGCTCTCCAATGGGTTGTGTTTTATTTATTTTTATTTAACAAGGCAAGTCAGTTAAGAACAATTTCGTGTTTTCAATGACTGCCTAGGAACAGTGTGTTAAACTGCCTTGTTCAGGGGGCAGAACGACAGATTTGTACCAGGTCAGCTCGGGGATTCAATCCACCAACCTTTCGGTTACTAGTCCAATGCTCTACCCGCTAGGCTACGTGCTGGTTACTGGCCCAACACTCTAACCACTAGGCTACCTGCTGGTTACTGACCCAACACTCTAACCACTAGACTACCTGCTGGTTACTGACCCAACACTCTAACCACTAGACTCCCTGCTGGCCCAATGCTCTACCACTGGCTACGTGCTGGTTACTGGCCCAACACTCTAACCACTAGGCTACTACCTGCTGGTTACTGGCCCAACACTCTAACCACTAGGCTAACCACCAATGCTCTAACCACTAGACTACCTGCTGGTTACTGGCCCAACACTCTAACCACTAGGCTACCTGCTGGTTACTGGCCCAACACTCTAACCACTCTACGTGCTGGTTACTGGCCCAACACTCTAACCACTAGGCTACCTGCTGGTTACTGGTCCCAACCACTAGGCTACGTGCTGGTTAACCAACCACTAGGCTACCTGCTGGTTACTGGCCCAACACTCTAACCACTAGGCTACCTGCTGGTTACTGGCCCAACACTCTAACCACAAGGCTACCTGCTGGTTACTGGCTACCTGCTGGTTACTGGCCCAACTGGCCGAATGCTCTAACCACTAGGCTACCTGCTGGTTACTGTCCCAATGCTCTAACCACTAGGCTACCTGCTGGTTACTGCTGGTTACCCAACACTCTAACCACTAGGCTACCTGGCTACCTGCTGGTTACTGTCCCAATGCTCTAACCACTAGGCTACCTGCTGGTTACTGACCCAACGCTCTAACCACTAGGCTACCTGCTGGTTACTGGCCCAACACTCTAACCACTAGGCTACCTGCTGGTTACTGGCCCAACGCTCTAACCACTAGGCTACCTGCTGGTTACTGACCCAACGCTCTAACCACTAGGCTACCTGCTGGTTACTGTCCCAATGCTCTAACCACTAGGCTACCTGCTGGTTACTGGCCCAATGCTCTAACCACTAGGCTACCTGCTGGTTACTGACCCACGCTCTAACCACTAGGCTACCTGCTGGTTACTAGTCCAATGCTCTAACCACTAGGCTACCTGCTGGTTAACCACTGGCTACCAACCCAACGCTCTAACGACTAACCACTAGGCTACCTGCTGGTTACTGGCCCAACACTAACCACTAGGCTACCTGCTGGTTACTGGTCCAACACTCTAACCACTAGGCTACCTGCTGGTTACTGGCCCAATGCTCTAACCACGAGGCTACCTGCTGGTTACTGACCCAACGCTCTAACCACTAGGCTACCTGCTGGGTTACTGACCCAACGCTGGCTACTGGGCTGCCTGCTGGTTACTGACCCAACGCTCTAACCACTAGGCTACCTGCTGGTTACTGGCCCAATGCTCTAACCACTAGGCTACTGGGCTACCTGCTGGTTACTAGTCCAATGCTCTAACCACTAGGCTACCTGCTGGTTACTGACCCAATGCTCTTAACCACTAGGCTACCTGCTGGTTACTGACCCAACGCTCTAACGACTAGGCTACCTGCCCACTAGGCTACCTGCTGGTTACTGGCCCAACACTAACCACTAGGCTAACCAACACTCTAACCACTAGGCTACCTGCTGGTTACTGGGGCTGCCTGCTGGTTACTGACCCAACGCTCTAACCACTAGGCTACTGGGCTGCTTGCTGGTTACTGACCCAACGCTCTAACCACTAGGCTACTGGGCTGCCTGCTGGTTACTGACCCAACGCTCTAACCACTAGGCTACCTGCCGCCTCCTGTGTGAACTAGGCTACTGGGCTCCCTGCTGGTTACTGGCCCAACGCTCTAACCACTAGGCTACCTGCTGGTTACTGGCCCAATGCTCTAACCACTAGACTACCTGCTGGTTACTGACCCAACCCTCTAACCACTAGGCTTCCTGCTGGTTACTGACCCAACGCTCTAACCACTAGGCTACTGGGCTGCCTGCTGGTTACTGGCCCAACGCTCTAACCACTAGGCTACTGGGCTGCCTGCTGGTTACTGGCCCAATGCTCTAACCACTAGGCTACTGGGCTACCTGCTGGTTACTAGTCCAATGCTCTAACCACTAGGCTACCTGCTGGTTACTGACCCAATGCTCTTAACCACTAGGCTACCTGCTGGTTACTGACCCAACGCTCTAACGACTAGGCTACCTGCCGGTTACTGGCCCAACACTAACCACTAGGCTACCTGCTGGTTACTGGTCCAACACTCTAACCACTAGGCTACCTGCTGGTTACTGGCCCAATGCTCTAACCACGAGGCTACTGGGCTGCCTGCTGGTTACTGACCCAACGCTCTAACCACTAGGCTACTGGGCTGCCTGCTGGTTACTGACCCAACGCTCTAACCACTAGGCTACTGGGCTGCCTGCTGGTTACTGACCCAACGCTCTAACCACTAGGCTACCTGCCGCCTCCTGTGTGAACTAGGCTACTGGGCTCCCTGCTGGTTACTGGCCCAACGCTCTAACCACTAGGCTACTGGGCTGCCTGCTGGTTACTGGCCCAACGCTCTAACCACTAGGCTACTGGGCTGCCTGCTGGTTACTGGCCCAATGCTCTAACCACTAGGCTACTGGGCTGCCTGCTGGTTACTGACCCAACGCTCTAACCACTAGGCTACTGGGCTGCTTGCTGGTTACTGGCCCAACGCTCTAACCACTAGGCTACTGGGCTGCCTGCTGGTTACTGGCCCAATGCTCTAACCACTAGGCTACTGGGCTACCTGCTGGTTACTAGTCCAATGCTCTAACCACTAGGCTACCTGCTGGTTACTGACCCAATGCTCTTAACCACTAGGCTACCTGCTGGTTACTGACCCAACGCTCTAACGACTAGGCTACCTGCCCACTAGGCTACCTGCTGGTTACTGGCCCAACACTAACCACTAGGCTACCTGCTGGTTACTGGTCCAACACTCTAACCACTAGGCTACCTGCTGGTTACTGGCCCAATGCTCTAACCACGGGCTACTGGGCTGCCTGCTGGTTACTGACCCAACGCTCTAACCACTAGGCTACTGGGCTGCCTGCTGGTTACTGACCCAACGCTCTAACCACTAGGCTACTGGGCTGCCTGCTGGTTACTGACCCAACGCTCTAACCACTAGGCTACCTGCCGCCTCCTGTGTGAACTAGGCTACTGGGCTCCCTGCTGGTTACTGGCCCAATGCTCTAACCACTAGGCTACTGGGCTGCCTGCTGGTTACTGGCCCAACGCTCTAACCACTAGGCTACTGGGCTGCCTGCTGGTTACTAACCACAAGGCTACTGGGCTTCCTGCTGGTTACTGGCCCAATGCTCTAACCACTAGGCTACTGGGCTACCTGCTGGTTACTAGTCCAATGCTCTAACCACTAGGCTACCTGCTGGTTACTGACCCAATGCTCTTAACCACTAGGCTACCTGCTGGTTACTGACCCAACGCTCTAACGACTAGGCTACCTGCCCACTAGGCTACCTGCTGGTTACTGGCCCAACACTAACCACTAGGCTACCTGCTGGTTACTGGTCCAACACTCTAACCACTAGGCTACCTGCTGGTTACTGGCCCAATGCTCTAACCACGAGGCTACTGGGCTGCCTGCTGGTTACTGACCCAACGCTCTAACCACTAGGCTACTGGGCTGCCTGCTGGTTACTGACCCAACGCTCTAACCACTAGGCTACTGGGCTGCCTGCTGGTTACTGACCCAACGCTCTAACCACTAGGCTACCTGCCGCCTCCTGTGTGAACTAGGCTACTGGGCTCCCTGCTGGTTACTGGCCCAACGCTCTAACCACTAGGCTACTGGGCTGCCTGCTGGTTACTGGCCCAACGCTCTAACCACTACTACTGGGCTGCCTGCTGGTTACTGGCCCAATGCTCTAACCACTAGGCTACTGGGCTGCCTGCTGGTTACTGGCCCAACGCTCTAACCACTAGGCTACTGGGCTGCCTGCTACGCCAACTACCGTTTTGATTATGACGAAGAGCAGCCAGCAACATGATGGGGGTTCAAAGTTCAGACGAAGAGCTGATTTACACTCTCACACATCTTGATAACATGAGACAAAATGTTGTAATCAACTGTATATGTTTGTAGTGTTTATCTTCCAAGTCATCTATTGCCTTGATGTTATTGTTCCCTAATACTGCTTTCACATAGTATTTACTGGTGTTTTGGGCAATGTTAATTACACCACATTACCAAAAGTATGTGGACACCGGCTCGTCTCAACCTCTCATTCCAAAATCATGGGCATTACTATGAAGTTGGTCCCCCTCTGCTGCTATAACAGCCTCCACTCTTCTGGGAAGGCTTTCCACTAGATGTTGGAACATTGCTGCTATAACAGCCTCCACTCTTCTGGGAAGGCTTTCCACTAGATGTTGGAATATTGCTGCTATAACAGCCTCTACTCTTCTGGGAAGGCTTTCCACTAGATGTTGGAACATTGCTGCTATAACAGCCTCCTCTCTTCTGGGAAGGCTTTCCACTAGATGTTGGAACATTGCTGCTATAACAGCCTCCTCTCTTCTGGGAAGGCTTTCCTCTAGATGTTGGAACATTGCTGCTATAACAGCCTCCACTCTTCTGGGAAGGCTTTCCTCTAGATGTTGGAACATTGCTGCAGGGACTTGCTTCCATTCAGCCACAAGAGCATTAGTGAGGTCAGGCACTGATGTTGAGTGATTAGGCCTGGCTCACAGTCAGCATTCCAATTCATCCTAAAGGTGTTCAATGAGGTTGAGGTCAGGGCTCTGTGCAGGCCAGTCAAATTCTTCCACATCAATTTTCGACAAAAACTTTCTTTATGGACCTCGCTTTTTCATGGCTGCATTGTCATGCTGAAACAGGAAAGGGCCTTCCCCAAACAACTGTTGCCACAAAGTTGGAAGTGCAGAATCGTCTAGAATGTCATTGTATGCTGTAGTGTTGAGATTTCCTTTTACTGGTGCCTAGCCCAAACCGTGAAAAACAGCCCAAGACCATTATTCCGCTACGTTTGGTGGAAAGAAAGTTGTCAGAAAAACATGTTAACATGAAAGGGATGTAACTGAATATAGGGCTATTACTAATGGCACTCTGTTTTACTACAAAGAGGAGTAGCCTACTTTCTGGCCAGGCTCCAAGCTGAATAAGGGCCAGTATGTTGTAGGCTTGTTTGTTATCTCTGACTGAATATAGGGCTATATTTGACTCTCACATTAGCTAGGCCTAGCTGTGACTTTAGATACAAATGGGAGGGCTACAGTTACTAATACAGAAATAGTTGACTTCCTCTGTGAGGCCAGAAGTGTCAGATGTATGAGCAAACCAGTAGCCCATAGCTTTAAAAGGATCTATGGTGACAGCTTTAAAAGGATCCTTATCTATGGTCACTGCTTTACAGTGAGCCTTATCTATGGTCAGAAGCTAGCTAGAAGGCATGTCAAAACCAGACTTTCCCTGTTTGTTGTCAAGTGAAAATAACAAACATGCCATCACATTTATTCTTTCTCATTCTCCTGGTTAATTGTATACATTTAAAGGACATCCTTTTGAATGAGTGCTTTAGTTTGTTTTCTTATATTTGAACATTATTGAGGTAGTAAAGTGATATGAATGTTTTTGTCATTTCACACAGGAAATCAAGTCAGAGAAGGAACCCTCCAGAAAAGAGAAACACCCAGACTTGTTACCAGGTGCATCTGGAAAAGTTCCTCCTCTCTCCAGAACCTGGAGTTTCCTTCATGATTGAAACATTTGGCATCAAGTTGATTTGCTCAAAAAACTCATGTCGTCTGTCTCCTGTTGTCTGTCTTGTTGTCTCTGTCTCCTGTCGTCTGTGTCTTGTTGTCGTCTCTGTCTCCTGTCGTCTGTCTTGTTGTCGTCTCTGTCTCCTGTCGTCTGTCTTGTTGTCGTCTCTGTCTCCTGTCGTCTGTCTTGTTGTCGTCTCTGTCTCCTGTCGTGTCTGTCTCCTGTCGTCTCTCTCTGTCTCTGTCTCCTGTCGTCTGTCTTGTTGTCGTCTCGTTCTCCTGTCGTGTCTGTCTCCTGTCGTCTGTCTCTGTCTCCTGTCGTCTCTGTCCCTGTCTCCTGTCGTCTGTCTCTGTCCCATCTACAGGTGAGGTAGTGTTCTGCAGTGCCAGCACAGTGTTGAAATACACTCAGGATGACCTGTCACAGCGAGGCGTCTTTGGGGTGCTGCTCTGCACCAACTTCAGAGTGTCCTTTGTCAGCGACGAGGAGCCCACTGAGGAGATGGTGAGGACCGCCGTCACGTTGAATAACGTACCGTTTTGATAGGTCACTTCGTCATGGACCGATTTGGTGCGTCTCAATAGTATAGATTTTTTTAAAGCGGCTTCTCTGCCTCTTGTATCAATGGGTGTTGCTGAACTTGTTGTCGGCTTCTCCACGGTTCTTTAAAGACCAGTTCAGGGAGAGGATATCTCGTCAGACCTCGGAGATCCAGACGAATGGCTCTTCTCTTCCCTGTGGGCAGTTCCTCTGAACTAAAACATCAAGTAACTGATGCAAGCAGTGAAATTATATTTAAAGAAAAAAAATGAACTTATGGAACAACGGGAACTGTGAAGCAACACACACACACGCGATATGCACTATACACACACGCACACATGGATTTAGTACTGTATATATGTGGTAGTGGTGGAGTAGTGGCCTGAGGTCACACAGTCGTGAATATAATGTTTTAAATACATTTTTCTGGACACCCAGGAAGAGTAGCTGCTTCCTTGTCAGCAGGTAATGAGGATCTATAATAAAAATATAAAATACACACTCAGATGGTGATGAGGAACTACTCCGATGCGAGAAAGTAAGCACACACTTTCTTTATTACAGAAGCCATTTGAGGAACTGAGTACGTGACTCATGAGTAGTGTTGGTTTTGATTAGAGCTCAGACTTGCTGTTTATCCTTGGAAGTGTCTGAATGGAGAGATATATATATATATATATTCTAATAATGTCCTTCCTTACGTAGGGCCAGCTCTTCAAAAATAAACTCTACGGAGAAAATGACATCCCTCTTTCGTGTGTGGATAACATCTATGGAGGTGACGCTTACTGAAATATTGTTCTATCATTTTGTTTCATGTAGTTTTGAATATTTCATAGTTTTCTTCCAGCCTTCATTTTGTAATTCAGTGTTGACTAGTCATTTTAAAGTCTTGGAATGAATAGATTGGTAGAGGGGGGGGGGTTCGTTGCCTTTTTGAAAGAATATCACTGGTGTCTTGATGATTTTTGTGACTTCAGGTTCTGAAGACAAGAGGAAGCTGATAACAGGAGGCCTGGTGAAGAACAAGTATCCATCAAAGATGATCATCCACTGTAAAGACCTACGGGTGTTTCAGTTCTCTCTGTCCTTCTCTAAAGAGGAAGATGCCAAAAAGGTGCAGCTCCTGACTTATAAAAATCACCACAAATGTATTATATGTTGTTGGTTGGTTGATTTGTTTGATTGGAAACATACTTTGTCTTGTTAGATCTTCCAGGGGATTGTCCACCACTGTCTGGAGCCCAAGTCCCTGAGATGTCTCTTTGCCTTCTCCTACTGCGAGAACACCTCGTACCCAGGTAGCTATACTGTAGAGAACACCTCGTACCCAGGTAGCTATAGTTACTGTAGAGAACACCTCGTATCCAGGTAGCTATAGTTACTGTAGAGAACACCTCGTATCCAGGTAGCTATAGTTACTGTAGAGAACACCTCGTATCCAGGTAGCTATAGTTACTGTAGAGAACACCTCGTATCCAGGTAGCTATAGTTACTGTAGAGAACACCTCGTATCCAGGTAGCTATAGTTACCGTAGAGAACACCTCGTATCCAGGTAGCTATAGTTACTGTGGAGAACACCTCGTATCCAGGTAGCTATACTGTAGAGAACACCTCGTATCCAGGTAGCTATAGTTACTGTAGTGAACACCTCGTATCCAGGTAGCTATAGTTACTGTGGAGAACACCTCATATCCAGGTAGCTATACTGTAGAGAACACCTCGTATCCAGGTAGCTATAGTTACTGTAGTGAACACCTCGTATCCAGGTAGCTATAGTTACTGTGGAGAACACCTCGTATCCAGGTAGCTATACTGTAGAGAACACCTCGTATCCAGGTAGCTATAGTTCAGTTCTAGTTGTCTCTCAGTAATATTTCTGCATGTATTCTGTGAGCAGAAGGCTGAGGTAGTGAGAGAAGCCCCGAAGCAGCTTTCTGGAATGTGGGGGTGTTACCATGGTTACACATGATGTGTTCCAGCCCTAACAGGAAGTGTGTTGGAGGGCTCTTTACAAAGCTGTTGGTGAGATGAAGGATCCACGTAGTGGCCCACTGTAACATCCCCTCTCATCGTCAGGCAGGACTCCACAGGGTCTTTGTCTGTCCCGGCCAGCACTGGGGCCAGGAGATGTCTGCTGTGACATTCTTCAAAGCTCCTCTGTCAGGGTCTCTCCTCTCTCTTCCTTGTGGTCATGGACTGGTAACTTGCATTGACAGAGTATGACAAGCAGCATTGTTTAGTGTGGTGTTAAGCTGTCTCCTCTCACATTGTTTAGTGACTTGACAGTGTTATTTATACAGATCTCTAGCCTGCCTCTCTCTCGGTCTGGTATTTATACCTACTCTCATTGCTTGCCGACATGTTCAGATCAGCCTGCCTGCCCCAGACAGGGCTGACTCTGAGCCTGCATGCCCCAGACAGGGCTGGTATTTATACAGATCTACTAGCCTGCCTGCCCCAGACTGGGCTGGTATTTATACAGATCTACTAGCCTGCATGCCCCAGACAGGGCTGGTATTTATACAGATCTACTAGCCTGCCTGCCCCAGACAGGGCTGGTATTTACACAGAGATCTACTAGCCTGCATGCCCCAGACAGGGCTGGTATTTATACAGATCTACTAGCCTGCCTGCCCCAGACAGGGCTGGTATTTACACAGAGATCTACTAGCCTGCATGCCCCAGACAGGGCTGGTATTTACACAGATCTACTAGCCTGCATGCCCCAGACAGGGCTGGTATTAACACAGATCTACTAGCCTGCATGCCCCAGACAGAGCTGGTATTAACACAGATCTACTAGCCTGCATGCCCCAGACAGGGCTGGTATTAACACAGATCTACTAGCCTGCATGCCCCAGACAGAGCTGGTATTAACACAGATCTACTAGCCTGCATGCCCCAGACAGGGCTGGTATTACAGTTTTTGTTCAATTGCTAACAAGTGTCGGTCAACACTGAAGCCACTTTTTCAAAACTCTTCACACAGTCTGCATTACCAACAAGAATCTGAGGCCAAACGGTTCATCTCCCCTCCAAAACTCACTCAAACCACCAAAACACTTCATACATCTCAAAATAAGTTGGTTGGACCAGAACACTGGCAACAATTCTCACTCAGAAAGCATAACATTGTCCCTCGTAACACACCGACCTAAAAAACACTAACAAGGAGCATTAATAAATGATGAACTTTTCTCTTTGAAGTTTGTATGATTTTTCACGTAAATCAGTATTCCATTATAGAATAAGAAGTGTCTCCAGAAGTCTTCGGGGGGGAGAAGTGTCTCCACACCCCGGCAGTCTTCGGGGGGAAGTGTCTCCACACCCCGGCAGTCTTCGGGGGGAGGAAGTGTCTCCACACCCCGGCAGTCTTCGGGGGAGGAAGTGTCTCCACACCCTGGCAGTCTTCGGGGGGGGAGTGTCTTCGGGGGAAGTGTCTCCACACCCCGGCAGTCTTCCTCCACACCCCGGCAGTCTTCGGGGGGAAAGTGTCTCCACACCCCGGCAGTCTTCGGGGGGAAGTGTCTCCACACCCTGGCAGTCTTCGGGGGGGAAGTGTCTCCACACCCCGGCAGTCTTCGGGGGGAGGAAGTGTCTCCACACCCCGGCAGTCTTCGGGGGAGGAAGTGTCTCCACACCCCGGCAGTCTTCGGGGGGGGAAAGTGTCTCCACACCCTGGCAGTCTTCGGGGGAAGTGTCTTCGGGGGGGAAGTGTCTCCAGGCAGTCTTCGGGGGAAAGTGTCTCCACACCCCGGCAGTCTTCGGGGAAGTCATGGCAGTCCAGTGAGGACATCATGGCATCCAGTGAGGACATCTGGTCATGTGGATGGTGGTCATAAACCTTCCTCCTCCACGCAGAGAGAAGCTTCTCTATGGGGTTTAGGAAGGGGCAGTATGGAGGCAGGAATAGTACTGATATCCTGACATCTATGGGGTTTAGGAAGGGGCAGTATGGAGGCAGGAATAGTACTGATATCCTGACATCTATGGGGTTTAGGAAGGGGGAGTATGGAGGCAGGAATAGTACTGACATCCTGGGATGTACAGTAAACCAGTCTGTGACTGCAGCAGAGTGGTGGAATGCCACATTATCCCACACAACAACGAAGGTAGGGGGGAGTTTCTTGCCTCTCTCTCCTCTGCTGGCACAAGTTGATTATGCAGATTCATCCAGAGAAATTAACCTCTCTGTGTTATAGGGACCAATGAGTGGTTTGTGTAACAGCAAACCATCGTTGCACAGTGCTGCACACATTGTGATGTTAGCTCCTCTCTGGCCTGGGACATCCACGGTTGCTCTCTATCCAATCACATGTCTTCCCCTGCGGGCGTGTTTTTAACAAGTTGAATCCAGCTTATCTTTGTGGATGATGCGCTGTTCGCCTGGCTTCCATCTCCATTACTCTCTGAAATACAGTAAATCCATAGTTTTACAGTACTTTACATTATGCATAGCTGTGTATGTACCCTGTTTGGTTATTGAACAGACATCTTACCTGGACATGTTCACCGTTTCTCTTAAAGGGTACAACTGCTTCATCCTTGTTTCTCTAGAACTCTGGCAACTGTTGTTGTGCTGACCGTATTCACATTCCCAACAGTGATATTGTCTGCCAGCACTCTGTCCCGAACTTCCTGCAGTTTTATTGCATTGTTGCCAATTACCATGGCAACCATGGCAATTTCCTGCGCATCTGATAATATTCTGCCTCCTTCCTGTGGAAGGCAACCTTTTGGATCCTACTGAAAAACACAAAACAAATCAATATATTTCAAAATGTCAGAACATGTCAAAATGTGAACACACTGTTATTGTACTGTAATATGTAGTTCAATTCTCATTGGAAGGAAGCACATCTCAACATGCAGTTCAATTCTCATTGGAAGGAAGCACATCTCAACATGCAGTTCAATTCTCATTGGAAGGAAGCACATCTCGCCTGTTGTTTTGCCGGAAAACTGTGGAACGCTGGTTGGTTGCACCTTTAAACCGGCCTCTCAGAGACACCATGGTTTACAATGGTCAGTAATTATGTCCCTCGTCTCATCAGAGACCACTTCTCTTGGTCTTCGTCTCCTTTCTCAGCCACTCTTCTACCCCACCAACCTGTCTCCCTCTCCCTGCCTCTCTTCTTCCCCCACCAACCTGTCCCTCTCCCTGCCTCTCTTCTTTCCCCACCAACCTGTCTCCCTTGATTCTTGTTTCCAAACTAAATCATTCCCGAAGCCGTCCTCTTTTTGTCTGTTTGGTAACGAGACTAAAAACATTGACTCGTGGGTCGGCTTTCAGATGTGTTTGGAATGATTAAATATCCTGCTGATATTTTCTATAGGTTTCAGTCTGGTTCCTGCAGAAATACACGACATTTGCCATCATTCTGTGTTGAATGTGTTTTTAACCATTTTGGAAACGGTGTGTTAGCATTTGAAAACATGTGCTGCAAATATATAGTTTTACAGGTGGCGGAGTATGAATGAGAACAGAGTTGATGGATTTTGGAGAATGTGGTCATTGAATGCATTTTGTGTGAAAGCAATGAAAAATGATTTGCAGTTTGGTCCACATACACTTCTGTTTTTTTATTCTCTAACTCTGAGATCTGCTCGCCTGCATGCCAGAGCTCTGTTTATGCTGTCTTACCACTGTCATTATCACCAACCCGTTACAGAATGTCTATGCACAAGGCCTCCCGAGTGGCACAGTGGCCTAAGGCATCGCAGTGCTAGAGGCGTCACTACAGACCCTGGCTGTGATCGGGAGTCCCATAGGGCGGCACACAATTGGCATCGTCCGGGTTTGGCCGAGGGGGGGGGGGCTTTTACTTAACTCAACGTTCTCTAACCCGGCTAGCTTCCGTGGTTAAGCGGGGCTGGTGTTAAGAATCGCGGATTGGCGTTTCAGAGGATGCATGATTCAACCTTCGCCTCCCGAGCCTGTTGGGGAGTTGCAGCGATGAGACAATAAAAAAATAAACGTCAATCTAGAATGTTGACCGGAAACCATGACGATGACTAATACAGATGTAGTCTCAGATCTCGGATGTGTAGGATCTGTAGAGAGCCATTGTAAGTAACACTGACCTTTGCATCCAGAGATGCAGAGAAGTGCAGATTACATAGATAGAAATGCAGCGTGGTGACTGACCTGTTCACACAGTGAAGGAGGGGAGAGAGACATTGAAAATGACAGTACCTTGTGTTTTCCAGAGGCGCAGAGGAAAAAGCAGACTGTGATGTTTGACTCCGTGGAGGACTGGACTCAAGACATGAAGAGAACTAAAGGAAACTGTAGAGTGGTGTCGGAGAACAGCAACTTCGAGCTCTCTCCAAAGTACGGACATTTTTAAATTTATTTCTTAAACATCTGACCAATGCCGTAGGAAATATAACTGCTGTTACATGCTATTTAAATCTCAAGACGTTGTATCCTGATCAACATGCTGTTGGTTGAAGTCGTTCTCTTGGATTCCTCTATTTCCTGTTGTATCATGTTATGAGTAAACCAAAACGTCTATTTCCTGTTGTATCATGTTATGAGTAAACCAAAACGTCTATTTCCTGTTGTATCATGTTATGAGTAAACCAAAACGTCTATTTCCTGTTGTATCATGTTATGAGTAAACCAAAACGTCTATTTCCTGTTGTATCATGTTATGAGTAAACCAAAACGTCTATTTCCTGCAGGTTGCCTCAGTATTTTATAGTCCCAAAAAACGTCTCGGACGAAGACTTGACTAAGTACCAGGGAAAGGGATTACCGGTATGTGTCGGGTTTTATTTAAGTCGTTTTGTGTCTGGTACTTGATTTATATTGAATGTATCACATTTTAATTATATGACTGTAACTCTTCACGTGCTGTATTGGGGTCAATATACAAATAAATGAATGTATTTGATCATGTCTGTTTTCAGATGTGGTGCTGGTCTCATCATAGCGGCTGTGCCTTGTTTAAAACCGCCTCTATACCCCTGGTACAAGAGGACAACGTCCCACAAACCTACATGGAGAAGTAAAAGACATCCTGATTGGTTACATCGTATTGAGTATCGTCTGTGTTTTTAATAGTGATGAATACTTATGTATGTATTGATTTTGATAAGTTGTGATTTTATAACTTTTTTCCAGTCCTACCCTTTAAATGTTTATATATATTTTTTTTTAATGTTTATGAAATGTACCGACTGTTGTGTAACACTGTGAGGTGTGTTGCAGAATGTTGACGGCAGTGGCTCACAACCACCTGTACTCCGTAAAGACAGAAGACCTGTCCGACACACTGCCCACCGTTCAGGACATCCTGTTGTCTTACAACAAATTCAAACAGTTCTTCCTCATCGACAATACAACAGAGTTCTGGATGTCCGATATGAAATGGTTCTCCTCACTGGACAACTGTGGATGGCTGGACATCATCAGGTGAGATTTGAAAACCAAACTACTGTTTTTTATAATGTTTATTAGGTACACCAAGCCGTTCGCTCCTCCAGACAGTGAGCCAGGTGGTTTGCTCTATAAAACAGGCCTCGCTACTGTTCGGTTGAACGTAAAACTAGTGACCTAAGAGACTTTGCGGTATGATCGTCGGTGCCAGGCGAGCCGGATTCAGTATCTCAGAAACGGCCGGCCTCCTGGTTCTTTCAACGCACCACAGTGTCTAGGGTTTACGGAGAATAGTGTGACAAGCAAAACATCCAGTCAGCGACAGTCCTGTGGGTGAAAACAGCTCGTTGATGAGAGAAGTCGAAGGAGAATGGGAAGCTGCGTGCAACCTAACAGGCAGGCCACAACTGCAGTACAACAGTGGTGTGCAGAACAGCATCCCCGAATGCACAACTTGTCACTGATTGGCTATTGCAGCAGACGACCACCCTGGGGTTCCTCTCCTATCAGCTAAAAACATGAAGAAACTGCTCCTGTGGACACGACATCATCAACACTGGACAATTGAAGAGTGGGGACGAATCCCGGTTCCTGTTGCATCATTCTGATGGCTGAGTCAGGATTTGGCGTGCATGGACCCATCCTGCCTGGTGTCACCGGTACCGGCTGGTGGCAGTGGTGTACCCGTGTGGGGAATGTTTTCCTTGATAAAGTTAGGTCCCTAGATGCCAATCGAGAAATGTTTTTGAATGCCATACCTTGTAGAATCCATACTCCTGAAGAATTCAGGCTGTTCTGGACACAGGGGAGGGAGGGGTCTGACTCAATACTAGATGGGTGTGCCAAATCAAATGGCCACTGAATATTTGACAAGTGTTACCAATGTATTTGTTTAGGATCATGTCTCACGCGGAGAGCCAATGTCTTGTGTGTTGCAGACAGTGTCTCCAGAAGGCCGTGGAGGTAGTTGAGAGCCTGGAAAAGGAAAACACCAATGTTCTCATTATGGGTAAGGACCATTTGAGGAAGGTTGTATTTTATTTGACAAGGAGTTTGGCCAAACAGATCCTGTGTCCTGACATTTTGTTTGATATATTTTTATCTGCTTGTCCCACAATGATACTCAGGAGAGGATGTTGCTGAGTTGACTATCCTCCTGGTTCTATAAAAACAATCAAATGAATTGAAGGTAGACTCCGCTAAATGACATTGCCACGAGCAGCTCCGGTGATATTGAGATGAGCGAGATTCAAGACATTGGCTCTCAGTCACACAGAGTATCTGCTGTTTACAGTGTGGTACCCAGGGTACCAAAACAACAGAGAAGTTGACCCTCGCGCTTCAATGCTCTTAGTCGTTGAAGAAATTGACCCACTATGCTGTTGTACTTTCTGTGTCTACGTCATGTCGCTGAGTCTACCGTTAAATATGTGTTTGTTGCAGAGGAGGCTGGTTAGGACCTGTACTGGGTCCTACCTCTATATGGTATAATATCAGAGGAGGCTGGTTAGGACCTGTACTGGGTCCTACCTCTATATGGTATAATATCAGAGGAGGCTGGTTAGGACCTGTACTGGGTCCTACCTCTATATGGTATAATATCAGAGGAGGCTGGTTAGGACCTGTACTGGGTCCTACCTCTATATTGTATAATATCAGAGGAGGCTGGTTAGGACCTGTACTGGGTCCTACCTCTATATTGTATAATATCAGAGGAGGCTGGTTAGGACCTGTACTGGGTCCTACCTCTATATTGTATAATATCAGAGGAGGCTGGTTAGGACCTGTACTGGGTGTTAGATTGTGTTGTATTTTTCCAGAGGAGGGCGGCTCAGACCTGTGCTGTGTGGTCTCCAGCCTGGTCCAGTTGATGTTGGACCCCTATTACAGAACTCTTCTGGGCTTCCAGAGTCTGGTGCAGAAGGAGTGGGTAGCAGGAGGACATGCTTTCCTGGATCGCTCCAACCATCTACACCTCAAGGACAAGGTGGAGGTAGGATCATCCGGGTGTCCTGTTTTTGTTTGTTCTGTTGTCTGACAATTAAACTAGCCATCAAAACCTTGATTCTTCCGCCTCCCTATCAGAGCTAATTGGAGTAAAGGCTCAAGTCCCTCCCCTTGACATCCTCCTCCAATGAGCTTTGAGAAGGAGAGGATTTTTTAAGAATCAAGGACTGTAGGGGAATCAAGGATTTGAGACCAGCGGTATGTTTAAAAAAAACAAACACACATCTGTGGTGTATAGGTGACGTGTGTCCCTCTGTCCGTCCTCTCAGAGCCAGTCTCCAGTGTTCCTGCTGTTCCTGGAGTGTGTGTGGCAGCTACAGCAGCAGCATGGTCCGGCCTTCCAGTTCTCAGAGACCTACCTGACCGTGCTATCTGACAGCGTCCATGTTCCGGTCTTCACCACCTTTCTCTTTAACAATGACGGCCACAGAGACAGCTTACTCAGGGTAAAGACACATGCAGGCAGGCACACTCATTACCAATACAGCAGCTTACTCGGGGTAAAGACACAAGCAGGCAGGCAGGTAGTGTAGATGACTAGACACCAGACCCTGTCTCTTCCAGCTGTTACCCTGTAGTGTAGATGACTAGACACCAGACCCTGTCTCTTCCAGCTGTTACCCTGTAGTGTAGATGACTAGACACCAGACCCTGTCTCTTCCAGCTGTTACCCTGTAGTGTAGATGACTAGACACCAGACCCTGTCTTTTCCAGCTGTTACCCTGTAGTGTAGATGACTAGACACCAGACCCTGTCTCTTCCAGCTGTTACCCTGTAGTGTAGATGACTAGACACCAGACCCTGTCTCTTCCAGCTGTTACCCTGTAGTGTAGATGACTAGACACCAGACCCTGTCTCTTCCAGCTGTTACCCTGTAGTGTAGATGACTAGACACCAGACCCTGTCTCTTCCAGCTGTTACCCTGTAGTGTAGATGACTAGACACCAGACCCCGTCTCTTCCAGCTGTTACCCTGTAGTGTAGATGACTAGACACCAGACCCCGTCTCTTCCAGCTGTTACCCTGTAGTGTAGATGACTAGGCACCAGACCCTGTCTCTTCCAGCTGTTACCCTGTAGTGTAGATGACTAGGCACCAGACCCTGTCTCTTCCAGCTGTTACCCTGTAGTGTAGATGACTAGACACCAGACCCTGTCTCTTCCAGCTGTGTTGTACCAGAACGTCCATGGGCCAGTGGAGGCTGGTGTCACTTTAAATCAGAGGACGAGCTCATTGTAACATCTGGAATTGAATTAATGGAACAGTGACCGCCGTTCCATTACCGCGCCGTTCCATTACCGCGCCGTTCCATTACCGCGCCGTTCCATTACCGCGCCGTTCCATTACCGCGCCGTTCCATTACCGCGCCGTTCCATTACCGCGCCGTTCCATTACCGCGCCGTTCCATTACCATTACCGTGCCGTTCCATTACCGCTACCGTTCCGTTACCGTGCCGTTCCGTTCCCGTTACCGTTACCGTTCCATTACCGTGCCGTACCGTTACCATTACCGTGCCGCACGTTACCGTTCGTTCCATTACCATTACCGTTCCATTACCGTGCCGTTCCATTACCGTTACCATTACTGTGCCGTTCCGTTACCGCGCCCGTTCCGTTACCGCACCGTTCCATTACCGCGCCGTTCCGTTACCGTTCCGTTACCGTGCCGTTACCGTGCCGTTCCATTACCGCGCCGTTCCATTACCATTACTGCGCCGTTCCATTACCGTTACCATTCCATTACCGTGCCATTCCATTACTGTTCCGTTCCATTACCGCGCCGGTCCATTACCATGCTGTTAGTGAGCCCGTCCTCCCTCCACCAGTCTCCACTTCTTCTGTGTACAGTAGGGTAAACAGCCTGTACCATATACAGTATGCCCACATACACCCAGCCTGACTGTTTGCTTGTCTTGGCAGGCCGAGTCGCCCCACACACAAAGAAGCCCATTGAACTGCCCTACAGTGTGGGACTGGTCGGTGCAGTTTGACTGCAAGGCACAGGATCTCTTCACTAACCCTTTGTATACCGAGAAGCCCAAGCAGGACACGTCTGTGAGGAAATCATACAGGCCCAGGGTACTCTCTCTTTCTGTCTGTGTCTCGCTCTCTCTCTGTCTGTGTCTCGCTCTCTCTCTGTCTGTGTCTCGCTCTCTCTCTGTCTGTGTCTCGCTCTCTCTCTGTCTGTGTCTCGCTCTCTCTCTGTCTGTGTCTCGCTCTCTCTCTGTCTGTGTCTCGCTCTCTCTCTGTCTGTGTCTCGCTCTCTCTCTGTCTGTGTCTCGCTCTCTCTCTGTCTGTGTCTCGCTCTCTCTCTGTCTGTGTCTCGCTCTCTCTCTGTCTGTGTCTCGCTCTCTCTCTGTCTGTGTCTCGCTCTCTCTCTGTCTGTGTCTCGCTCTCTCTCTGTCTGTGTCTCGCTCTCTCTCTGTCTGTGTCTCGCTCTCTCTGTGTCTCGCTCTCGCTCTCTGTGTCTCGCTCTCTCTCTCTGTGTCTCGCTCTCTCTCTGTCTGTGTCTCGCTCTCTCTCTGTCTGTGTCTCGCTCTCTCTCTGTCTGTGTCTCGCTCTCTCTCTGTCTGTGTCTCGCTCTCTCTCTGTCTGTGTCTCGCTCTCTCTCTGTCTGTGTCTCGCTCTCTGTGTCTCGCTCTCGCTCTCTGTGTCTCGCTCTCGCTCTCTGTGTCTCGCTCTCGCTCTCTGTGTCTCGCTCTCGCTCTCTGTGTCTCGCTCTCGCTCTCTGTGTCTCGCTCTCGCTCTCTGTGTCTCGCTCTCGCTCTGTCTGTGTCTCGCTCTCTGTGTCTCGCTCTCGCTCTCTGTGTCTCGCTCTCTGTGTCTCGCTCGCTCTCTGTCTGTGTCTCGCTCTCGCTCTGTCTGTGTCTCGCTCTCGCTCTGTCTGTGTCTCGCTCTCGCTCTCGCTCTCGCTCTCGCTCTCGCTCTGTCTCGCTCTCGCTCTGTCTCGCTCTGTCTCGCTCTCGCTCTATCTGTGTCTCGCTCTGTCTGTGTCTCGCTCTCTCTCTGTCTGTGTCGCTCTCTCTCGGTCTCACACTTCATTCAACTGTAATAGTCAGTTTACTATATTCCAACATTATGCTGATCAAAATGTCTCTAATGTTCTTCTATATCTGCCTTCCAGCACCTGCGTCAGCTGTCCCTGCCAAGCTCCGCCTTCAAGACTCCCCCTAAGAAGGGCTTCTTTAAAGACGAGGCGGACAACCTGAAGAAAATCCTCGGTGTAAAGAGGCTCAGTCGCTGGATGCTGTCTCCTTCCTCAGATTCCCCTCAGACTTCGTCTTCAGTCAGGGAGTTCTACGAGGCGTGGCAGACTAAACCATTGGACTACCATGGTCTGCTGCTGCCCTGCCTGGATGGTCCCTCCATACGCGTCTGGATGCAGAGGTACCTGTCCGTAGAGATGGACATCCCCCTAAAAAGATACTTTTCCTTTTGAAAACGGCCTAATTTGCATTGATATGAGTCAAACATTTTTTTTATTTTAGTGTCAAAAATTGACCTCAACGTGTAAATAGGATCATTTTGGTCATAAAGTCCAAAAACTGAGATTTGCAATATGATATGAAAACATTATGTTGAAATGAAGCGTACGGTAAAAGTTTTTGTTGGGTTTGTTTCAATCCTGCCCACAGCTGGCAGTACCCAAGTAATCATCAATTTAGAGCGCAGCTGATTGTTCAATTTGCTTTGACATTCAATATCCCTATCGGGCTGGTTATGGACCATCAATAAATTACACAATGTACATGGGACAATATTTTAAAAGGTCAATAGCAAAAAGAAGAAAGAAAAGTGAATAATATAAATTGTTAAAAATACAAATCTAAATATTGAAAGCATTTAATTAGACAACTAAAAGATGTGCAGATTGGACATATTGTCTCATTTACGTTAATTTAATTTATTAACGGTCCATAACTCTTCCTGGAGATCGGCTATCCAAAGTCAAACTAATTTTTCCATGGTCGCACACCAGCCTGCTGAAGCTAATTGGTGAAATGATTTGGTTAACCACCTATGAACACACACGACCCACATCAACCCCCCCCAAAAACCAACTCATGTTTACGTTTGAATTCAGTCATGGCCGCAATCATTTCTTAACGAACGAAATCTAAGACGAAATCAGGAAGTGCAGCGTTTTAACCTTTATTCCACCAGGAAAAGACCCTTGAACTTATAAACCTATTTTGTGACATACTTGTTATATCTACAAATGAATTGTTTTATATAATAATAATATACCATATTTGACTGTAGTTGATAGGTTTCTAGAATGAAAAATTCCCTGACCAAGATGGCTGCGATTTGAGTCACATTACTGGGATGTCCAATCACTATTCTAGTGTTCTGTCTTTCTATGAAAGGTACCTGCGCTGGATCCACGACGTCCAGATCCTAGGAGGGGGTCCAGTGGCCATGCTGAGTAAAGTCTCTGAGATACTGGGGGAGGTTCAGGAGCTGCAGAGACAGCTCGATCGCCACGGCTGCACTTTAACCTCCAACCATAAGGGGGCGAGGCCAAGGGCCAAGACAGCGGCGGCGGTGATCGCAGCCAGGTCTTCGGTGAGGCTGTCGTCGTCGTTCCCCTTCGTGACGTCGAGGAACTGGGCGTTCAAACCGGCCATACCGACCAGCCTGCTTCAGAGTCTCATGGTGACCGGGATGCCAGGAAACCTGGCCGATAGAGAGGATGATGGTGGCCCGGAGTCTCTGGTCTAGGATACACACAGTCCCCCTGTCTATCACAAACCCAATGGGGAGGTGGGTTTGGTTGGAGGCCTGTTACTGTACACTGTACACCGGGACCTAAAGTGTTGGACCTGTCGTGGTGCTCACTGCTCAAAGCCATCGTTGACAGGACCATCATGTTCCTGCTTTAGACAGAGAAGACCAAAGCTATATATCCTAATACCATTTGTGCACTACTGTGGTGAGCAACATTTTTTTTTAACCTGTTGCTTACAAACAAAACTGTGACTGAGTATGTCCCGTCTCTTGCTTAAAGGAAATGGCATCTTTAAAGAATTCCTAGCTGTCCATAGTTGACTACTGTCCTGTTAAGAACCATAGAGCTGTCCGGTCTAAAACACATAACTACTGTAAAGCACTGAATAATGAATTACCATTTGTATGCCCTTTTTTAATTAAATAAAAAATGCTAGTCTCTCGATGGAATGCCAGAGGTTGCTTAATGGTTTAGAAGCCGATTTCAAGCCAAAATCACATGATTCTATGCCATAAGTGTACAGTATGTGTTAACCAATGATGCCAGCTGTATGTTTTATACTGCAAAAAGGAAGCTTATTTTTGCTTTACCTTACAACTTCTATACTGTTTTATTCCTAATCTCTGTGGAATGGAATCCAAAGCCAATATCGTACTGTACTTTTAACTGGCTGTAATGTGATGGTAGTAAGAATCAGGAAATGAGGAGGCGGGGAAAAGAGTAGGGAAAGGAGGCGGGGAAAAGAGTAGGGAAAGGAGGCGGGGAAAAGAGTAGGGAAAGGAGGCGGGGAAAAGAGTAGGGAAAGGAGGCGGGGAAAAGAGTAGGGAAAGGAGGCGGGGAAAAGAGTAGGGAAAGGAGGCGGGGAAAGGCGAAGCGAGATTTGGAACTCACCACAAAATCTGTCCAAATTTAGCACAATGGGCTCAACTTGTTGCCTGCATTCCCACCTTTGGTACAGCCACTCCCATTGAGCATCTCGTCATGAGCATCTCATCATTATATACAGATCTCTGGACGGATACACTTTAACACCTGCTACGTTAGGATAGATACACACAGACCACACACAACACAACGATGAGGGACCGAGACAGTTCGTGAAAGTATGTCTTATCTACTTTGAAGAACTAGTCAAATGATTTGGTCAGACAGCAGCATACTTAGGCAGACTAGCTAAATAGGATGACAACAGACAGTACAGTATGGGGAGAACAGGGATAACTGTCTGGCTGACTGCTACTGCCTGGGCAGAGATGATATGATGACTTTAGGGAATGAAACATTTAAAAGTCACAATCAGACCTAAAGAATATGTACATGTTATTTGTCACGTGGAGAATACAACAGGTGTAGACCTTACAGTGAAATGCTTACTTAACCAAAAATGCAGTTAAGAAAATACCCCCAAAAAAGTATGAGATAAGAATAACATAATTAAAGAGCAGCAGTAATTAACAATAGTGGGGATTTATACAGGGGGTACCGGTGTCAAGGTAGTTGAGGTAATATTGTACATACTATGAAAAATGTTATTTCATAGTAATTTACTATAATCATATTGATGTCTACCCAAGGTGGACCCGACGGAGACAATATCATATTTTCAAAGTTTTGACATTTGAATGTTCACTATTTTTGACTTTGGTATTTTAATTAAAAAGCTCTAAAATCATTGTAATGTCAATATTTAATGTTTTTTATTTTTTTATTTAAATCTAAAACACACAAAAAATAAAAAACAAATCGAACCGACCTCCAAAAAGCACTGATTGCTCAGCACTAATGCTAGGCTGGTTCGATGGCTGGAATGCTAGGCTGGTTCGATGGCTGGAATGCTAGGCTGGTTCGATGGCTGGAATGCTAGGCTGGTTCGATGGCTGGAATGCTAGGCTGGTTCGATGGCTGGAATGCTAGGCTGGTTCGATGGCTGGAATGCTAGGCTGGTTCGATGGCTGGAATGCTAGGCTGGTTCGATGGCTGGAATGCTAGGCTGGTTCGATGGCTGGAATGCTAGGCTGGTTCGATGGCTGGAATGCTAGGCTGGTTCGATGGCTGGAATGCTAGGCTGGTTCGATGGCTGGAATGCTAGGCTGGTTCGATGGCTGGCATGCTAGGCTGGTTTGATGGCTGGAATGCTAGGCTGGTTCGATGACTGGAATGCTAGGCTGGTTCGATGGCTGGAATGCTAGGCTGGTTCGATGACTGGAATGCTAGGCTGGTTCGATGGCTGGAATGCTAGGCTGGTTCGATGGCTGGAATGCTAGGCTGGTTCGATGGCTGGAATGCTAGGCTGGTTCGATGGCTGGAATGCTAGGCTGGTTCGATGGCTGGAATGCTAGGCTGGTTCGATGGCTGGAATGCTAGGCTGGTTCGATGGCTGGAATGCTAGGCTGGTTCGATGGCTGGAATGCTAGGCTGGTTCGATGGCTGGAATGCTAGGCTGGTTCGATGGCTGGAATGCTAGGCTGGTTCGGAATGCTAGGCTGGTTCGATGGCTAGGCTGGTTCTGGTATGCTAGGCTGGTTCGATGGCTGGAATGCTAGGCTGGTTCGATGGCTGGAATGCTAGGCTGGTTCGATGACTGGAATGCTAGGCTGGTTCGATGGCTGGAATGCTAGGCTGGTTCGATGGCTGGAATGCTAGGCTGGTTCGATGGCTGGAATGCTAGGCTGGTTCGATGGCTGGAATGCTAGGCTGGTTCGATGGCTGGAATGCTAGGCTGGTTCGATGGCTGGAATGCTAGGCTGGTTCGATGGCTGGAATGCTAGGCTGGTTCGATGGCTGGAATGCTAGGCTGGTTCGATGGCTGGAATGCTAGGCTGGTTGTCTGGCTGGAATGGCTGGAATGCTAGGCTGGTTCGATGGCTGGAATGCTAGGCTGGTTCGATGGCTGGAATGCTAGGCTGGTTCGATGGCTGAATGCTAGGCTGGTTCGATGGCTGGAATGCTAGGCTGGTTCGATGACTGGAATGCTAGGCTGGTTCGATGGCTGGAATGCTAGGCTGGTTCGATGGCTGGAATGCTAGGCTGGTTCGATGGCTGGAATGCTAGGCTGGTTCGATGGCTGGAATGCTAGGCTGGTTCGATGGCTGGTTCTGATGGCTGGAATGCTAGGCTGGTTCGATGGCTGGTGGTTCGATGGCTGGAATGCTAGGCTGGTTCGATGGCTGGAATGCTAGGCTGGTTCGATGGCTGGAATGCTAGGCTGGTTCGATGGCTGGAATGCTAGGCTGGTTCGATGGCTGGAATGCTAGGCTGGTTCGATGACTGGTTCGAATGGCTGGAATGCTAGGCTGGTTCGATGGCTGGAATGCTAGGCTGGTTCGATGGCTGGAATGCTGGTTCGATGGCTGGAATGCTAGGCTGGTTCGATGGCTGGAATGCTGGAGGCTGGTTCGATGGCTGGAATGCTAGGCTGGTTAGGCTGGTTCGATGGCTGGAATGCTAGGCTGGTTCGATGGCTGGTTCTGGTTCGATGGCTGGAATGCTAGGCTGGTTCGATGGCTGGAATGCTAGGCTGGTTCGATGGCTGGAATGCTAGGCTGGTTCGATGGCTGGAATGCTAGGCTGGTTGGCTGGATGGCTGGTTCGATGGCTGGAATGCTAGGCTGGTTCGATGGCTGGAATGCTAGGCTGGTTCGGCTGGTTCGATGGCTGGAATGCTAGGCTGGTGGTCGATGACTGGAATGCTAGGCTGGTTCGATGGCTGGAATGCTAGGCTGGTTCGATGGCTGGAATGCTAGGCTGGTTAGGCTGGTTCGATGGCTGGAATGCTATGGCTGGTTAGGCTGGTTCGATGGCTGGAATGCTAGGCTGGTTCGATGACTGGTTCGATGGCTGGAATGCTAGGCTGGTTCGATGGCTGGTTCGATGGCTGGACTGGTTCGATGGCTGGAATGCTAGGCTGGTTCGATGGCTGGAATGCTAGGCTGGTTCGATGGCTGGAATGCTAGGCTGGTTCGATGGCTGGTTCTGGTTCGATGGCTGGAATGCTAGGCTGGTTCGATGGCTGGAATGCTAGGCTGGTTCGATGGCTGGTTCGATGGCTGGAATGCTAGGCTGGTTCGATGGCTGGAATGCTAGGCTGGTTCGATGACTGGAATGCTAGGCTGGTTCGATGACTGGAATGCTAGGCTGGTTCGATGACTGGAATGCTAGGCTGGTTCGATGACTGGAATGCTAGGCTGGTTCGATTATTTCCTCTTCAGGAAACTGTACAGTATGTTTGTTTATTATTTCAATGCAGAGCCCTCTGCTGGTGACAGGAAACTGTACTCAGGAGGAGGAAGCGTAACACTGAGTGTACAAAACATCAGGAACACTTTCCTAGTATTGAGTTGCACCCCCTTTTGTCCTCAGAACAGCCTCAATTCATCAGGGTATGGGACTCTACAAGGTCTTGAAAGCGTTCCACAGGGATGCTGGCCCACGTTGACTCCAATACTTCCTGCAGTTGTGTCATGTTGGCTGGATGTTCTTTGCCTGATGGGCTATTCTTGATTCATACGGGAAACTGTTGAGCGTGGGAAAACCCAGCAGCTTTGCAGTTCTTGACACACTCAAACCGGTGCACCTGGCACCTACTACCATACCCCTGTTCAAAGGCACCTACTACCATACCCTGTTCAAAGGCACCTACTACCATACCCTGTTCAAAGGCACCTACTACCCTACCCTGTTCAAAGGCACCTACTACCATACCCTGTTCAAAGGCACCTACTACCATACCCCTGTTCAAAGGCACCTACTACCATACACCCTGTTCAAAGGCACCTACTACCATACCCCTGTTCAAAGGCACCTACTACCATACCCCTGTTCAAAGGCACCTACTACCATACCCCTGTTCAAAGGCACCTACTACCATACCCCTGTTCAAAGGCATCTACTACCATACCCCTGTTCAAAGGCATCTACTACCATACCCTGTTCAAAGGCACCTACTACCATACCCCTGTTCAAAGGCACCTACTACCATACCCCTGTTCAAAGGCACCTACTACCATACCCCTGTTCAAAGGCATCTACTACCATACCCCTGTTCAAAGGCACTTCAATATTTAGGCTTGCCCATTCACTCTCTGAATGGCACACATACACAATCCATGTCTCAATTATCTGAAGGCTTAAAAATCCTTCTTTATCCTGTCTCCTCCCTTTCATCAACACTGATTTGAAGTGGATTTAACAAGTGACATCAATAAGGGATCATAGCCTTCACCTGGATTCACTTAGTCAGTCTGTCACGGAAAGAGCCGGTGTTCTTAATGTTTTGTCCACACAATAGATAAGCTTGCCTGGTCCCAGATCTGTTTGTGTTGTTGTCACCTTTTTGAGTTGGTAAGACAGCATAGCTCTGGGAACCAGGCTATAAATGAGCTGATGACTGTAATGGTTCAGTTCGGAGAAAACGCTAGTCTAGTGGCACAACTGAGATGAGTGTCATGACAGTTTATGGCAAACCTTGTTCACTTATGTTTAGAAACAGTGCATTCGGAAAGTATTCAGACTCCTTCCCTTTATCCACATTTTGTTACATTATATACATAGTTGAATGTGCTGTTAACAAAATCACACAAATTATCAATGGAAATCAAATTTATCAACCCATGGGGGTCTGGATTTGGAGTCACACTCAAAATTAAAGTGGAAAACCACTACTACAGGCTGATACAACTTTGATGTAATGTCCTTAAAACAAGTCAAAATGAGGCTCAGTAGTGTGTGTGGCCTCCACGTGCCTGTATGATCTCCCTCCAACGCCTGGGCATGCTCCTGATGAGGTGGCGGATGGTCTCCTGAGGGATCTCCTCCCAGACCTGGACTAAAGCGTCCGCCAACTCCTGGACAGTCTGTGGTGCAACGTGGCGTTGGTGGATGGAGCGAGACATGATGTCCCAGATGTGCTCAATTGGATTCAGGTCTGGGGAACGGGCGGGCCAGTCCATAGCATCAATGCCTTCCTCTTGCAGGAACTGCTGACACACTCCAGCCACATGAGGTCTAGCATTGTCTTGCATTAGGAGGAACCCAGGGCCAACCACACCAGCATATGGTCTCACAAGGGGTCTGAGGATCTCATGCTACCACTATGGTGAAAGCACCGCCAGCATTCAAAAGTGACCAAAACATCAGCCAGGAAGCATAGGAACTGAGAAGTGGTCTGTGGTCCCCACCTTTAGAACCACTCCTTTATTGGGGGTGTCTTGCTAAATGCCTATAATTTCCACCTGTTGTCTATTCCATTTGCACAACAGCATGTGAAATTTGTTGTCAATCGGTGTTGCTTCCTAAGTGGACAGTTTGATATCACAGAAGTGTGATTGACTTGGAGTTACATTGTGTTGTTTAAGTGTTCCCTTTATTTTTTTGAGCAGTGTAGTTAAATTTGAGGTTAAAGATCTGCTCTCACACTTTTGGAAAAGGGCTTGTGAAGAAAAATCTTATTGCAAGAACTGGGAGCTCTTTATATTTGAGGTGTCCAAATACCTTAGAAAATATGGTAGTAATCTTGCTAAGACCAGAAGAGCTGAGGAGGAAAAGGTGATCATTAAGATAACTTCCCTTTCTCAGAGGTCCCCAGCCGACCACTTGGGGGAGGAGAAGATGGAACTAATTGAGTTACAAAATAAACTGGATAATATATATAGATTAAAAGCAGAAGGCGCCTTTATTAGATCTAGGAATAAATGGATTGAGGGAGAACAGAATTCATCCTATTTCTTTAGACTTGAGAAATTTCACTCTAAAAATAACACTATCCATAAGTTAAACATTGATGGTGTTATTACAGATGACCAAAAATTAATCGCTAAATACTGTAGCAATTTTTACAGAAAATTGTATAGCTCAACGTACTGTCAGGAATCTACAGATGTTTTTTTAACTCTCTGAATAATGTTCACTCTATCAGTGATATAGAATCTCAACAGTGTGATGAACCCATCAAAGTTGAAGAGATTATAGAGTCTATCAAACATCTAAAGAACAATAAATCACCAGGTGTTGATGGAATTACATCAGAATAAGTGCTGCTCATCGATAACTGGCGTCCAATTTGTCTTCTTAATAATGACTATAAGATATTAGCCTTACTACTTGCAAAAATAATTAAAGAAGTCCTGGATGCAATCATTGATGAAACAGTCTGGCTTCATGAGGAACAGACATATTTCTAACAATGTCAGACTAGTATTAGACGTACTTGACTACTCAGACCTAATAACTGAGGATAGCTTCATATTGTTTTTAGATTTTTATAAAGCATTTGACACAGTAGAGCATCAGTTTCTCTTCCACTCCCTTGAGAAACTTGGCTTTGGGGATTTTTATCTGTAAGGCTATTAAGACTCTCTATGCAAATGGTAATAGCTCTATCAAATTGAAATATGGCACCTCACCCAGATTTGAGTTAAAGAGAGGAATTAGGCAAGGTTGTCCTATCTCTCCGTACCTGTTTTATTAATCACCCAACTTCTTGCAAATTCTTTAAATAATAGTCCTGTACAAGGTATTTCCATAGCTGGTAAAGAAATTATTATAAGCCAGCTGGCTGACGATACTACACTTTTTCTGAAAGACGCTAACCAAATTCCCATATCGATCAATGTGATACGATCCTTTTCCAAAGCGTCTGGTCTATATCTTAACATTAATAAATGTGAGCTCATGGCTGTCAAAGATTGTGTGACACCTTCATATTATGGTATTCCAGTGAAAGAAGAACTTACATATTTAGGCATAACCATTACAAAGGATCAGAAGTTTAGAGGCTTACTAAATTTTAACCCTCTATTAAAAAAAACCAGAAGAAACTAAATCAATGGCTACAGAGGGACTTATCTTTAAAAGGTAGAGTCCTAATAACTAAGGCTGAAGGTATCTCTAGACTAACATATGGTGCTCTATCTTTATATCTTGATGTCAGGAAGTCCAGTACCCAGTTGCACAGGGCGGGGTCGAGACCCAGGGTCTCGAGCTTGATGACGAGCTTGGAGGGTACTATGGTGTTGAATGCCGAGCTGTAGTCGATGAACAGCATTCTCACATAGGTATTCCTCTTGTCCAGATGGGTTAGGGCAGTGTGCAGTGTGGTTGAGATTGCATCGTCTGTGGACCTATTTGGGCGGTAAGCAAATTGGAGTGGGTCTAGGGTGTCAGGTAGGGTGGAGGTGATATGGTCCTTGACTAGTCTCTCAAAGCACTTCATGATGACGGAAGTGAGTGCTACGGGGCGGTAGTCGTTTAGCTCAGTTACCTTAGCTTTCTTGGGAACAGGAACAATGGTGGCCCTCTTGAAGCATGTGGGAACAGCAGACTGGTATAGGGATTGATTGAATATGTCCGTAAACACACCGGCCAGCTGGTCTGCGCATGCTCTAAGGGCGCGGCTGGGGATGCCGGCTGGGCCTGCAGCCTTGCGAGGGTTAACACGTTTAAATGTCTTACTCACCTCGGCTGCAGTCTCACTGTCATGGCTTTTGCGCGATCAGTACAGGTACCAACACATCTTGACCAACAAAAACCATTTGTCACAAAGCTGTCCAGTACTTTAAAAATATCCTCTGTTGTCCTGGTTTGCAGAAGAGAATGTCTTCCTTAATTGACCCCCCATGAACGTAACGGACAAATACCAGGAGCTGTGCCAGGACCTGTTGACTCATCCAGCTGTAACAGACATATACCAGGAGCTGTGCCAGGACCTGTTGACTCATCCAGCTGTAACAGACATATACCAGGAGCTGTGCCAGGACCTGTTGACTCAACCAGCTGTAACAGACTTATACCAGGAGCTGTGCCAGGCCACGTCTGGTGACTCATCCATCTGTAACAGACATATACCAGGAGCTGTGCCAGGACCTGTTGACTCATCCAGCTGTAACAGACATATACCAGGAGCTGTGCCAGGCCACGTCTGGTGACTCATCCAGCTGTAACAGACATATACCAGGAGCTGTTCCAGGCCACGTCTGGTGACTCATCCAGCTGTAACAGACATATACCAGGAGCTGTGCCAGGACCTGTTGACTCATCCAGCTGTAACAGACATATACCAGGAGCTGTGCCAGGACCTGTTGACTCATCCAGCTGTAACAGACATATACCAGGAGCTGTGCCAGGCCACGTCTGTTGACTCATCCATCTGTAACCATATAATTCACTGGTATGTGAAGTGGTAATTGTTTTAAAACATCTCCTGCCATGTCACTAATGTGTCGTGAAATAGTGTTGTTTGATGAAGACATTGTATAGTTTTTTTGGCCTTTTCCCCCAGCATTGTCCCAGCCATATCTGCGGCAGCAGGAAGAATTAAGTGCTCCACAAGAGTTTGGGGCTTGTCTGTCCAAGCCAGTCCTCCACAAGAGTTTGGGGCTTGTCTGTCCAAGCCAGTCCTCCACAAGAGTTTGGGGCTTGTCTGTCCAAGCCACTCGGTAGGTCACCATAGAAGATGTTTCTAGCCCCTCCTTATTAATGGTATCTGTTGCTTTTATACATGTCTAACTACTCGGAAGTCATCTTAATTCTCGCTCAAAAAACTCCTGTGGCTTATTTTTCAAATTGGCATGTTTTGTTTCTAAATGTCTGTGCCAGAGTGAAGGTTTCATTGAGATGTGAGATAGTACTTTTGCACATATAACACACTGTGGCTGAGGAAAGGCACTACTCTGAATATAAGTGAACCCCAAATCAATGTAGTTCTCATCATATTTGAGTGGCTAGGACAGACAAGCCCCATACTATTGTGGAGGACTTGGGTCCAACGTCCCTGTCTGTTGTTAGGTGCTCTCCCGGGTAAGGGGACAGTAGCTCTTCCGCTGCATCAGATTCACAACTGTCAGTGTCCATGCTAGCTGGGCTAACAACAAATGTAGAATTACTAATGCTAGCATTGGATGTGCTCTGGGAAGCAGAATAACTTGTGTCGTCGACAGGTACAGTAGCAGTACTACCAGAAGAGCGGGCAGTAGCAGCATACCTATGGACGCGGGCCTTACTAAATGGACTGTTTGAAAATATATATTTTTTTTTACAAAGAAATACAACTTTTTTTTTTTTTTTTTGTGTAAATGTGAATCACATTTTTTGTTGTTGTAGTTTTTCATTTTTTTTATCGTACCCCGAACGGCATTGCCTACCCCAGTTTGGGAATACCTGCCACATTCACTGCTCTCGTTATCACCTGCCGCCATATTGGATCAACTCCCAGCGGAAGAGGAAGACAACTGAAATTATGATGTCTCCTCCTATTCGTTGTAGGATAGTAAAAACCAGACGTCCGTAGCTGTATGTATCGGGATAAACATTTGAAGTGGTTTATAATATCGGTCAGTGAGAGTACGAAGCGAAGGGTTTCATTTTTTTGAGGGTTGAATTTTTTTTAGGACTTGTTGTAAATATGACTTCCCTGACACAGCGGAGTTCGGGCCTAGTGCAGAGGCGGACCGAGGCCTCTCGTAGCTCTGCCGCCGACAAGGACCGAGGAACCGGGGATGAGGACTTCGAGACCCGCCGCCGCGGAGGAGGAGGAGAGGAAGAGGAGGAAGAAGAGGATAAAGCAGACTCCAAAGAAACTCGACTCACATTGATGGAAGAAGTGTTACTCTTGGGATTGAAGGACCGCGAGGTATAACTTAATAACATGTATTATATTATTTTATTATTTTTTTTACAGCTAAAACCATATTATAGTATTTAGCTAGTTAGGTAACGTAAGTTAACGCTACTCAAAGATCTCATAAAATGTACTAACAGGTGCTATCTTCATTTTGTCAACATCGAATGAATGCTAATGTCAGCTAGCTACAATTTTTATTTTATTTCACCTTTATTTAACCAGGGAGGCCAGTTGAGAACACCTTTATTTAACCAGGTAGGCCAGTTGAGAACACCTTTATTTAACCAGGTAGGCTAGTTGAGAACACCTTTATTTAACCAGGTAGGCCAGTTGAGAACACCTTTATTTAACCAGGGAGGCTAGTTGAGAACACCTTTATTTAACCAGGTAGGCCAGTTGAGAACACCTTTATTTAACCAGGTAGGCCAGTTGAGAACACCTTTATTTAACCAGGTAGGCCAGTTGAGAACACCTTTATTTAACCAGGGAGGCCAAGAACACCTTTATTTAACCAGGTAGGCCAGTTGAGAACACCTTTATTTAACCAGGTAGGCTAGTTGAGAACACCTTTATTTAACCAGGTAGGCCAGTTCACCTTTATTTAACCAGGTAGGCCAGTTGAGAACATTTATTTAACCAGGTAGGCCAGTTGAGAACACCTTTATTTAACCAGGTAGGCCTGGCCAAGATAAACAAGTTCAAAACTGCAGTGCAAAGACACAGACAACACAGAGTTACACACGGAGTAAACAATAAACAAGCCAATGACACAGTAGAAAAAATAAAGTCTATATACAGTGTGTGCAGAAGGCAATGCGGAGGTAGGCAATATACAGTGTGTGCAGAAAGCATGAGGAGGTAGGCAATAAATAGTCACTTGAGGGGGTATCCCATGAAGGAAGCTAAATCTACTCTGGGGAGGTTTTCTAAAGTTAACCAGTTTCTCTTAGCTTCACAGCTCAGGCATCTGCCTTACTATGATGGTGTATGTTGTTCGGCTTGTAATATACAGGGCAAACCCCGTTTTGGTCATTTCTGGTAGCTATGTAGCATACCACCCTGCATACCACTGCTGGCTTGCTTCTGAAGCTAAGCAGGGTTGGTCCTGGTCAGTCCCTGGATGGGAGATCAGATGCTGCTGGAAGTGGTGTTGGAGGGCCAGTAGGAGGCACTCTTTTTCCTCTGGTATAAAAAATATCCAAATGCCCCAGGGCAGTGATTGGGGACATTGCCCTGTGTAGGGTGCTGTCTTTCGGATGGGACGTTAAATGGGTGTCCTGACTCTCTGAGGTCAGTAAAGATCCCATGGCACTTATCGTAAGAGTAGGGGTGTTAACCCTGGTGTCCTGGCTAAATTCCCAATCTGGCCCTCAAACCATCACGGTCACCTAATAATCCCCCAGTTTACAATTGGCTCATTCATCCCCCTCCTCTCCCCAGTAACTATTCCCCAGGTCGTTGCTGTAAATGAGAACGTGTTCTCAGTCAACTTACCTGGTAAAATAACGGATAAATAAAATAAAATGTGTCTTACAAATTTAATCGCAACACGTTTTTGGAAATGAATGTTGAATGTATATCCCTTTAAACTTGGAATTGCTGCTTCCTGTTGACAAGACATTTGGATAAATATCCCAAATCCAAACACAGTTTTCATGTGTCCGAATCAATAACCAATATGAACAAACAGTTTGTTTATTGAAAACCTAGAACATAGTGTAACTAAATGTAACGGATGTGAAGCGGCTAGCTTAGTCAGCGGTGGTGCGCGCTAAATAGCGTTTCAATCGGTGACGTCACTCGCTCTGAGACCTTGAAGTAGTGGTTCCCCCTTTGCTCTGCAAGGGCCGTGGCTTTTGTGGAGCGATGGGTAACGATGCTTCGTGGGTGACTGTTGATGATGTGTGCAGAGGGGGTCCCTGGTTCGTGCCCGGGTATGGGTGAGGGGACGGACTAAAGTTATACTGTTACATACACATACATGTACAACAATAGTAATCATATTTAATCGTTAAGGGAGCACCTTAGAACCTACACATGCAAGGAAAACCCTGTTGTTTTGAAAAGTGACAATACGTCGATGATATTGATTAGGGGGGAATCGGGTTGTACACGCTGTTAAAACAAACACAACATCCCTGGTTAGAGCACAACCGGCAGAAGACATCTAGCCACATTTTGAAGTGTTGCGTTTTGATTCAAGTAAGTGTAACGCAATATATATTTTTTGTTAATCACTTCCATCACACTGAAATCAATAGAACGAGGGGGCAAACGTTTGTGGGGTAGTGCTGTCTAAACTAACGCTATTCAAAAGCTACACGGGAATGTGGAATAACCTATACTATTCAAAGGCTACACAGGAATGTGGAATAACCTATACTATTCAAAAGCTACACAGGAATGTGGAATAACCTATACTATTCAAAGGCTACACAGGAATGTGGAATAACCTATACTATTCAAAAGCTACACAGGAATGTGGAATAACCTATACTATTCAAAGGCTACACAGGAATGTGGAATAACCTATACTATTCAAAGGCTACACCGGAATGTGGAATAACCTATACTATTCAAAGGCTACACAGGAATGTGGAATAACCTATACTATTCAAAGGCTACACCGGAATGTGGAATAACCTATACTATTCAAAGGCTACACAGGAATGTGGAATAACCTATACTATTCAAAGGCTACACAGGAATGTGGAATAACCTATACTATTCAAAGGCTACACAGGAATGTGGAATAACCTATACTATTCAAAAGCTACACAGGAATGTGGAATAACCTATACTATTCAAAGGCTACACAGGAATGTGGAATAACCTATACTATTCAAAGGCTACACAGGAATGTGGAATAACCTATACTATTCAAAGGCTACACAGGAATGTGGAATAACCTATACTATTCAAAGGCTACACAGGAATGTGGAATAACCTATACTATTCAAAGGCTACACAGGAATGTGGAATAACCTATACATGGTTGGTTTGATGAGAATTTACATTAGGCTTATATCTATATTAAGGAAGGTGGATTTTTTTGGGGGAAGGGGGGCTGTCATCACGGAAAAGGTAACAATCCACTTTTTTTCTGTTAATTAACTTAACCTACAGTGGGGCAAAAAAGTATTTAGTCGGCCACCAATTGTGCAAGTTCTCCCACTTAAAAAGATGAGAGGCCTGTAATTTTCATCATAGGTACACTTCAAATATGACGGACAAAATGAGAGAAGAAAAAATCCAGAAAATCACATTGTAGGATTTTTAATGAATTTATTTGCAAATTATGGTGGAAAATAAGTATTTGGTCAATAACAAACGTTTCTCAATACTTTGTTATATATCCTTTGTTGGCAATGACAGAGGTCAAATGTTTTCTGTAAGTCTTCACAAGGTTTTCATATACTGTTGCTGGTATTTTGGCCCATTCCTCCATGCAGATCTCCTCTAGAGCAGTGATGTTTTGGGGCTGTTGCTGGACAACACGGACTTTCAACTCGCTCCAAAGATTTTCTATGGGGTTGAGATCTGGAGACTGGCTAGGCCACTCCAGGACCTTGAGATGCTTCTTACGAAGCCACTCCTTCGTTGCCCGGGTGGTGTGTTTGGGATCATTGTCATGCTGAAAGACCCAGCCACATTTCATCTTCAATGCCCTTGCTGATGGAAGGAGGTTTTCACTCAAAATCTCACGATACATGGCCCCATTAATTCTTTCCTTTACACGGATCAGTCGTCCTGGTCCCTTTGCAGAACAGCCCCAAAGCATGATGTTTCCACCCCCATGCTTCACAGTAGGTATGGTGTTCTTTGGATGCAACTCAGCATTCTTTGTCCTCCAAACACGACGAGTTGAGTTTTTACCAAAAAGTTATATTTTGGTTTCATCTGACCATATGACATTCTCCCAATATTCTTCTGGATCATCCAAATCCTCTCTAGCAAACTTCAGACGGGCCTGGACATGTACTGGCTTAAGGAGGGGGACACGTCTGGCACTGCAGGATTTGAGTCCCTGGCGGCGTAGTGTGTTACTGATGGTAGGCTTTGTTACTTTGGTCCCAGCTCTCTGCAGGTCATTCACTAGGTCCCCCCGTGTGGTTCTGGGATTTTTGCTCACCGTTCTTGTGATCATTTTGACCCCACGGGGTGAGATCTTGCGTGGAGCCCCAGATCGAGGGAGATTATCAGTGGTCTTGTATGTCTTCCATTTCCTAATAATTGCTCCCACAGTTGATTTATTCAAACCAAGCTGCGTACCTATTGCAGATTCAGTCTTCCCAGCCTGGTGCAAGTCTACAATTTTGTTTCTGGTGTCCTTTGACAGCTCTTTGGTCTTGGCCATAGTGGAGTTTGGAGTGTGACTGTTTGAGGTTGTGGACAGTTGTCTTTTATACTGATAACAAGTTCAAACAGGTGCCATTAATACAGGTAACGAGTGGAGGACAGAGGAGCTTCTTAAAGAATAAGTTACAGGTCTGTGAGAGCCAGAAATCTTGCTTGTTTGTAGGTGACCAAATACTTATTTTCCACCATAATTTGCAAATAAATTCATTAAAAAATCGTACAATATGATTTTCTGGATTTTTTTTCTTCTCATTTTGTCTGGCATAGTTGAAGTGTACCTATGATGAAAATTACAGGCCTCTCATCTTTTTAAGTGGGAGAACTTGCACAATTGGTGGCTGACTAAATAATTTTTTGCCCCACTGTATATGTTGCGTTGTGATTCGTTTATCAACAGTGACTTCTTTGGCTGCTATTTTAAGTGATAGTTTGATTGTCAAATCCATGTATTGGTGTGTGGCCAATTTACTTTTATAGAGAGACAATTTTCCATGCCATTTCATTAACTCTACGTTCTGTGTGTGTGACGAAGTGGTTCTGAGTGTGTGATGAAAATCAATGGTACAAAAAAAAACTATATATCTATGTTTAAATCAATTAATCTTATGTTACAGTGATGAGTATAAACTTTTTATACTAACATCTCCAATCTGAGGACAAAAGGATGTGTATTTCCACTACATTTTATGAGGCGAAAATGCAAGTTTGTTCTGTACGTTTTATATGACCCCCTTTACAAACAGGCCCATTTTTTTACCACGTTCTTGCCTGCATACATCTTTCACACATCTCATGTGCATGCCGGCGTGCCGGGGATGAGTGGTGGTGTGCAGCTGAGGGTGGGGTCTATTTTAATAAATCCATTAAAGATTCAGCATAAAAAAATTAATCTATTAAAGATTCAGCATTAAAAATAAATATATTAAAGATTCAGCATGAAAAATAAATATATTAAAGATTCAGCATGAAAAATTAATCTATTAAAGATTCAGCATGAAAAATACATCTAAAGATTCAGCATGAAAAATACATCTAAAGATTCAGCATGAAAAATAAATCTATTAAAGATTCAGCATGAAAAATAAATATATTAAAGATTCAGCATGAAAAATAAATATATTAAAGATTCAGCATGAAAAATTAATCTATTAAAGATTCAGCATGAAAAATAAATCTATTAAAGATTCAGCATGAAAAATACATCTAAAGATTCAGCATGAAAAATACATCTATTAAAGATTCAGCATGAAAAATAAATCTATTAAAGATTCAGCATGAAAAATACATCTAAAGATTCAGCATGAAAAATACATCTATTAAAGATTCAGCATGAAAAATTAATCTATTAAAGATTCAGCATGAAAAATAAATCCATTCATAATTTGTTTCGGGAGGTCCTAAGAAACATAAGATTTATGTATTTAATTAAAAAAAATATATAGAATAGCATATTTTAGAGTTTTATTTATTTATTATTATTTATGTTTTCCGAGTCTGTACAGCCATGGCTGCGCCATCCAAATGAAATCATTATTTCGTTATTTTGTTCATTAAACAGACAAGGCACACCTACCCGATCAAAGTCAAGACACTAGGGCTGTCCCTGACAAAAAAAAAAAAATAGTCAATCGAAAGTTAAACTTGTTTTTAATAAAATCAACAATATATGCATTAAGCTTGTCTGATGCTTTAAAGACTAACAATGAAATAAACAACACTTTATTTTAACGGTGATGCGTAATCCAAAACATCAATACACATATTAGAGCTCAAGCATATGAGAGAAGAAAAAAAAAGATTTTAAATCATTATCCCGTTGGTTATACAATGCATAGCCTATTGCATATTAAGCACGGCAGAAAAAAACAAAAATAACTGATTTTAAGATGTCTATTCATTGGTCTAGCCTATATTCCAAAATTAAACACATTCTAGTAATTGCCTTTTTGAGTGTAGACTGTTGTTATTATGCATACTGGATGGACTTGATTACCTTGTGTTGCGCTCCACGTTCTATCCACGGGTCTGGGAGAGAACGTATAGGCCCTGGTGATGCTGTTGGTTCATTGATTGTGCATGGAGGTTTACAGAGTTAACCTAGAATTAGTGAATTTGTATTTGAATAGGACTTATAAGCATATCTAGTCTGCTAAATGAACAAGCCTACAGCCTATGGCAAGGAGCATAGCTAGATAACATTCAGTAAGTAGGATCAATTTTATATTCTGAAATCCTGAAATACATTTTCATCATGTCCTGTTTCTTTACACCTACCTAAAATAAATAATGGGTTTATTGTTATGGTTTATATTTAAATAGATTTATTAGACTTGTTAAAATGTAGATTTTCCAGAGGCTTCTATGTGTGGAGGCCTGGAGATACTAAACGTTGTTTGTTAATTTAACGGTCAATTACCTTGAGACCGGCAGTCAGACAATAGCCGACTGACAAAATGTAATTACCGCCACAGCCCTACACTCATAGAATAAATGCTGGATCTGGGGTCTCAGTCAGCAGTCACACGGGCATTAGTCTCCTAAGCAGCAGGCCGAACACTGTGATCCTAGAGAGAGTGAAGGCTACAGGATGGCTCTGGTGATCTGCATGCTCACACACACACACACACACAGTGTCTTCTCTCTGTGTTCAGGACTACATGTTGTTCTTGAACAACCATCTCGTCAGGCCTGTGTTGCAGCTTGCACACACTCACCCCCTTTCCTCCTCTCTCAGGGCTACACTTCGTTCTGGAACGACTGCATCTCGTCAGGCCTGTGTTGCAGCTTGCACACACTCACCCCCTTTCCTCCTCTCTCAGGGCTACACTTCGTTCTGGAACGACTGCATCTCGTCGGGGCTGCGTGGCTGCATGCTCATAGAGCTGGCCATCAGAGGACGACTACAGCTGGAGACCTGTGGCATGAGGAGGAAAAGCCTGCTCGCCAGGAAGGTAGGGGATCCTGACCAACTGACCTCTCTTAAGTGGCGGCAGGTAGTCTAGTGGTTAGAGCGTTGGACTAGTAACTGGAAGGTTGCAAGATCGAATCCCCAAGCTAACAAGGTGAAAATCTGTTGTTCTTCCTCTGAACAGTTCCTAGACCAGTTCACCCACTGTTCCTAGACCAGTTCACCCACTGTTCCTAGACCAGTTCACCCACTGTTCCTAGACCAGTTCACCCACTGTTCCTAGACCAGGTAACCCACTGTTCCTAGACCAGGTAACCCACTGTTCCTAGACCAGGTTATTTATAATGACGGCCTAGGAACAGTGGGTTACCTGGTCTAGGAACAGTGGGTTACCTGGTCTAGGAACAGTGGGTGAACTGGTCTAGGAACAGTGGGTGAACTTAACAGACCCAATGGAATGCAGTACAAATGAGAGGTACAGTTGTCTTAACAGACCCAATGGAATGCAGTACAATCGCTGACGTGGGGAACTCTCCAGATCAATGGAATAGTTTGATGTAGCCTACTGACAGGCAGAGTACAGGCAACACATTAACAGGACTTTGGAGAATTATAAATTCTTATTTGTGAGAACAGGAAGTGCTGAGAGACTACTACATCAGTAAAACTTCAGTCGTGAAACTAAAATCAGGGGTTAACATGCCCGGTTACAGGTTAACACCCGCTGTGGACAATATTGGTTATTGATATGTCAATCCAACTAACAGTCTTACAGTAATCAGCATCTGCCACCACTTTCACACAGACACAGCGTCACCTAAAGGGAAATCCAATGCAATGATGTATTTACGTGCATTTTGAGCTGATCGTCGTCTGGTTCCGTTGGGGTTTTCTGATTTGACAGAGATGAAACGGAAAAGATCAGTGTTTCTGACAACTGGGCTTGTAGCCCGAAGAAGCTTCTTCCCTCGTCGGAGCTCATGCATAGGAGCCCACGGGGGGGGCAGCTCTCTTTCTCAGACTCAGTCCTCAAATCTGTTCAGTCCAAAGATATAGAGTTTAAAGCACACCAAGGTGCAGTGGAATGTTCTGGTCCTCTTAGGGAAAGATAAAACCCAGCGGGTCGTCGTGAGCGAACAGAGTGTTTGTGGCTCTGCCAAGTTCCTCTCAGGTGACTCTTCTGTCTGAGTTGGATCATTCGTTCTCGATCTGAGTTTTGGGTTTCCAAGGAGATGGGATCATTTGTCCCACGGATGTGGCCTTGCCTTAAATAACTTGATTCTAGTTTCTGGTTAGTAAAGGTCTCTAATTTATAGGGAGACTCACGGAAGGTGGGCTCTAATGGACGGATAGTACCATTTAGTACCTCCGCGTTGATTGTAAGGATTCGGCATGGCAAAACCTGAGACTTTTATAAGTGTTCACAGTATATTTTTTTGTTTTTTTTGCCCGGGAGACAGTTACACATTCCCCATGATGAAGAACGAAGCCTGTAAGGTACAGACATGACCATGGTTCCTTTACACACTCTGTATGCTACAGTAAAACCACCATTAAACCCTCTTTTAATGACAGGATTATCCTAAGAAAGATATTCAAGTAATATCAACAGTTTTAATAGTGAAGATTTTAAAATATATATATATTTTTACCTTTTTATTTTACTAGGCAAGTCAGTTAAGAACAAATTCTTATTTCCAATGACGGCCAAATCTGGACGACACTGGGCCAATTGTAAGCCGCCCTATGGGACTCGGCCGGATGTGATACAGCCTGGAATTCGAACCAGGGACTGTAGTGATGCCTCTTGCACTGAGATGCAGTGTCTTATACCACTGCGCCACTCGGGAGCCCAAGAAAGCGTGTTTAAATGTCCTTTTGTGCTTTTGGCGCCATTTTTCTCTTTGTTACGAAGAGTAAAAATTCCTGACTTTCCTCTTAGGATACATGTGTAGTTCACCAGGCGCTCTGCAGACTCTGCAGTGGTTTCTGTCTCCTGACCTGCTCAGTTCCCGAAATAAAGAGCCGTTTCGGACCACCTGAACTATTGATTTCGAACCAGAGAGAGAGAGATACCGCAAGTCGCAAAGAGAACAGGAGCTGCTTCCACTATTCCAGCACCATGTCAACATCAACGTGACAACTAAAAGATACCAAAAACAATTTAGTCCTATCGACATAAACTAAATATGATGTGGCTGTCCATGGTTCTGCTTTCTGTTTGTAGAGTGACGCCAATGCCATTCTCTCTTTCATGTTTCTGTTAGTGATGTGTGCTCTCAAAACAATTTGATAGGAGAGAAGCCAAATCCAGTGATGTATGCTCTTAATACAATTTGATAGGTGAGAAGCCAAATCCACTAATGTATGCTCACAAAACAATTTGATAGGAGAGAAGCCAAATCCAGTGATGTATGCTCTCAAAACAATTTAATAGGAGAGAAGCCAAATCCACTAATGTATGCTCACAAAACAATTTGATAGGAGAGAAGCCAAATCCAAGCTAGCTTCCATTGACACGTCATTTTTTCCCCCTACCCCACCAGGACCAATCATTTGAGCTTGCTCAGTTTAGCTGAAAGATGATTAGGAATACGTTTTTTTTGGTTGTCAAGGGAGGCCAGATGCTCACTGGCTTCCCTTGACCAATACAAATACAATAAAAAGACAAGTATTCTTCTGCTGATTCTGACATGTATTTAGTCTAGAAGTTGTGTTCTGTGTGGTTGTCTCATCTCCAGGGGATCAATAGGTCATTGAGTGGCAGTTTTGTTCTGACTGTGTTCTGTATACAGTCGACTAAAGCTGTTGTGGTTTTTGTATTGTGTGTCTAGGTGTTCTGTAAGTCATTGAATGGCGGTACAGGTTGTGTTTTCATTCTGTCTCGTTCTATTGTGTCTCCTAGGTGATCTGTAAGTCAGATGCTCCGACGGGAGACGTGCTATTGGACGAGGCTCTGAAACACGTGAAGGAGACCCAGCCCCCAGAGACGGTGCAGAGCTGGATTGAGCTGCTCAGCGGTGAGTAGTCTCAGCCACCAGGTGGCAGTATGGTTGTTTTGATTCTGACAGTGATTGTATTGGATATATGTGTTTAGTTATTACAGTTGTATTATAAAAAACCAAACAAAGCCTGTAACACCTTCCCCCTTAAGACAACAAATATCCTATATTTTTGTTGGACAAGTTTGCTCACAACCAACAGAACTTCCATTTCACAACATGATCAAGTTAAATTGTCACTTTCTCCAATGTCAAAATGGTGTCTACTGGCTGTGAATATTTTATATTTGATTAGCATTACTGGTTTCTTGCTGGGGAACGTAACATACTATATATATATATATATATAGTATGTTACGTTCCCCAGCAAGAAACCAGTAATGCTAATCAAACAGAAGGGGAATTAGCAAAGACTCTAACCTGTGATGGCCCAGGTGCTATTTTAACAGTGGCTGACCAAGTAACACAGCTTAGTGAGTTACCACAGAGAGCATCAGTAACACAGCTTAGTGAGTTACCACAGAGAGCATCAGTAACACGGCTTAGTGAGTTACCACACAGAGAGCATCAGTAACACAGCTTAGTGAGTTACCACACAGAGAGCATCAGTAACACAGCTTAGTGAGTTACCACAACAGAGAGCATCAGTAACACAGCTTAGTGAGTTACCACAACAGAGAGCATCAGTAACACAGCTTAGTGAGTTACCACAACAGAGAGCATCAGTAACACAGCTTAGTGAGTTACCACAACAGAGAGCATCAGTAACACAGCTTAGTGAGTTACCACAACAGAGAGCATCAGTAACACAGCTTAGTGAGTTACCACAGAGAGCATCAGTAACACAGCTTAATGAGTTACCACAGAGAGCATCAGTAACACAGCTTAGTGAGTTACCACAGAGAGCATCAGTAACACAGTTTAGTTAGTTACCACACAGAGAGCATCAGTAACACAGCTTAGTGAGTTACCACAGAGAGCATCAGTAACACAGCTTAGTGAGTTACCACAGAGAGCATCAGTAACACATTCTGTTGTTTTGGCTGTTGTTTTGGCTGCCGTTCTGTTGTTTTGGCTGTCGTTCTGTTTTGGCTGTCGTTTTTTCTGTTGTTTTGGCTGTCGTTTTGGCTGTTGATTTGGCTGTCGTTCTGTTGTTTTGGCTGTCGTTCTGTCGCTTTTGTGTCGTTCTGTCGCTTTGGCTGCTTCTGTCGCTTTGGCTGTTGTTCTGTCGCTTTTGGCTGCCGTTCTGTCGCTTTTGGCTGTTGTTCTGTCGCTTTTGGCTGCCGTTCTGTCGCTTTGGCTGCCGTTCTGTCGTTTTGGCTGCCGTTCTGTCGTTTTGGCTGCCGTTCTGTTGTTTTGGCTGCCGTTTTTTCTGTTGTTTTGGCTGTTTTGGCTGTTGATTTGGCTGTCGTTCTGTTGTTTTGGCTGCGTTCTGTTGTTTTGGCTGCCGTTCTGTTGTTGTTTTGGCTGCCGTTCTGTCGTTTTGGCTGCCGTTCTGTCGTTTTGGCTGTTGTTCTGTCGTTTTGGCTGCCGTTCTGTCGCTTTTGGCTGTTCTGTCGCTGCCGTTCTCTGTTGTTTTTTTGGCTGCCGTTTTTCTGTTGTTTTGGCTGTCGTTTTGGCTGTTGATTTGGCTGTCGTTCTGTTGTTTTGGCTGTCGTTCTGTTGTTTTGGCTGTCGTTTTGGCTGTTGATTTGGCTGTCGTTCTGTTGTTTTGTCTGCCGTTCTGTCGCTTTTGGCTGCCGTTCTGTCGCTTTGTCTGTCGCTTTTGGCTGCCGTTCTGTCATTTTGGCTGCCGTTCTGTCGCTTTTGGCTGCCGTTCTGTCATTTTGGCTGTTGTTTTGGCTGCCGTTCTGTCGCTTTTGGCTGCCGTTCTGTCGTTTTGGCTGTTGTTCTGTCGTTTTGGCTGTTGTTCTGTCGTTTTGGCTGCCGTTCTGTTTTTTGGCTGTTGTTTTGGCTGTTGTTCTGTTGTTTTGGCTGTTGTTTTGGCTGTTCTGTTGTTTTGGCTATTGTTTTGCCGGCCGTTCTGTTGTTTTGGCTGTTTTGGCTGTCGTTCTGTTGTTTTGGCTGTTGTTTTGGCTGTCGTTCTGTTGTTTTGGCTGTCGTTCTGTTGTTTTGGCTGTTCTGTTGTTTTGGCTGTTGTTCTGTTGTTTTGGCTGTTGTTCTGTTGTTTTGGCTGTTGTTCTGTTGTTTTGGCTGTTGTTTTGGCTGTTGTCTGTTGTTTTGGCTGTCGTTCTGTTGTTTTGGCTGCCGTTCTGTTGTTTTGGCTGTTGTTTTGGCTGCCGTTCTGTTGTTTTGGCTGTTGTTTTGGCTGCCGTTCTGTTGTTTTGGCTTTTGTTCTGTTGTTTTGCCTGCCGTTCTGTTGTTTTGGCTGCCGTTCTGTTTTGGCTGTTGTTTTGGCTGTTGTTCTGTTGTTTTGGCTGTTGTTCTGTTGTTTTGGCTGCCGTTCTGTCGTTTTGGCTGTTGATTTGGTTGTCGCTCTGTTGTTTTGGCTGCCGTTCTGTTGTTTTGGCTGTTGTTCTGTTGTTTTGGCTGCCGTTCTGTCGTTTTGGCTGTTGATTTGGCTGCCGTTCTGTTGTTTTGGCTGCCGTTCTGTCGTTTGGCTGCCGTTCTGTCGTTTTGGCTGCCGTTCTGTCGTTTTGGCTGCCGTTCTGTCATTTTGGCTGTTGTTTTGGCTGCCGTTCTGTCGTTTTGGCTGCCGTTCTGTCGTTTTGGCTGTTCTGTCGTTTTGGCTGCCGTTCTGTTGTTTTGGCTGTTGTTTTGGCTGCCGTTCTGTCGTTTTTCTGTTGTTCTGTCGTTTTGGCTGTTGTTCTGTCGTTTTGGCTGCCGTTCTGTCTTTTTGGCTGTTGTTTTGGCTGTTGTTCTGTTGTTTTGGCTGTTGTTTTGGCTGTTCTGTTGTTTTGGCTATTGTTTTGCCGTTCTGTTGTTTTGGCTGTTGTTTTGGCTGTCGTTCTGTTGTTTTGGCTGTTGTTCTGTTGTTTTGGCTGTTGTTCTGTTGTTTTGGCTGTTGTTCTGTTGTTTTGGCTGTCGTTCTGTTGTTTTGGCTGTTGTTTTGGCTGCCGTTCTGTTGTTTTGGCTGTTGTTTTGGCTGTCGTTCTGTTGTTTTGGCTTCTGTTGTTTTGGCTGTTGTTTTGGCTGTCGTTCTGTTGTTTTGGCTGTTGTTTTGGCTGTCGTTCTGTTGTTTTGGCTGTCGTTCTGTTGTTTTGGCTGTTCTGTTGTTTTGGCTGTTGTTCTGTTGTTTTGGCTGTCGTTCTGTTGTTTTGGCTGTTGTTTTGGCTGCCGTTCTGTTGTTTTGGCTGTTGTTTTGGCTGCCGTTCTGTTGTTTTGGCTTTTGTTCTGTTGTTTTGCCTGCCGTTCTGTTGTTTTTGCTGTCGTTTTGGCTGTTGTTTTGGCTGCCGTTCTGTCGTTTTGGCTGTCGTTTTGGCTGTTGTTTTGGCTGTCCTGTTGTTTTGGCTGTTGTTTTGGCTGTCGTTCTGTTGTTTTGGCCGTTCTGTTGTTTTGGCTGTTGTTTTGGCTGTCGTTCTGTTGTTTTTGGCTGTTGTTTTGGCTGTCGTTCTGTTGTTTTGGCTGTTGTTTTGGCTGTTGTTCTGTTGTTTTGGCTGTTGTTCTGTTGTTTTGGCTGTTGTTCTGTTGTTTTGGCTGTTGTTCTGTTGTTTTGGCTGTTGTTCTGTTGTTTTGGCTGTCGTTCTGTTGTTTTGGCTGTTGTTTTGGCTGCCGTTCTGTTGTTTTGGCTGTTGTTTTGGCTGCCGTTCTGTCGTTTTGGCTGTTGTTCTGTCGTTTTGGCTGCCGTTCTGTCGTTTTGGCTGTTCTGTCGCTTTTGGCTGCCGTTCTGTCTTTTTGGCTGTTGTTTTGGCTGCCGTTTTTTCTGTTGTTTTGGCTGTCGTTTTGGCTGTTGATTTGGCTGTCGTTCTGTTGTTTTGGCTGTCGTTCTGTTGTTTTGGCTGTCGTTTTGGCTGTTGATTTGGCTGTCGTTCTGTTGTTTTGTCTGCCGTTCTGTCGTTTTGGCTGCCGTTCTGTCGTTTTGTCTGTCGTTTTGGCTGCCGTTCTGTCATTTTGGCTGCCGTTCTGTCGTTTTGGCTGCCGTTCTGTCATTTTGGCTGTTGTTTTGGCTGCCGTTCTGTCGCTTTTGGCTGCCGTTCTGTCGTTTTGGCTGTTGTTCTGTCGTTTTGGCTGCCGTTCTGTCTTTTTGGCTGTTGTTTTGGCTGTTGTTCTGTTGTTTTGGCTGTTGTTTTGGCTGTTCTGTTGTTTTGGCTATTGTTTTGCCGGCCGTTCTGTTGTTTTGGCTGTTTTGGCTGTCGTTCTGTTGTTTTGGCTGTTGTTTTGGCTGTCGTTCTGTTGTTTTGGCTGTCGTTCTGTTGTTTTGGCTGTTCTGTTGTTTTGGCTGTTGTTCTGTTGTTTTGGCTGTTGTTCTGTTGTTTTGGCTGTTGTTCTGTTGTTTTGGCTGTTGTTTTGGCTGTCGTTCTGTTGTTTTGGCTGTCGTTCTGTTGTTTTGGCTGTTCTGTTGTTTTGGCTGTTGTTTTGGCTGCCGTTCTGTTGTTTTGGCTGTTGTTTTGGCTGCCGTTCTGTTGTTTTGGCTTTTGTTCTGTTGTTTTGCCTGCCGTTCTGTTGTTTTGGCTGCCGTTCTGTTTTGGCTGTTGTTTTGGCTGTTGTTCTGTTGTTTTGGCTGTTGTTCTGTTGTTTTGGCTGCCGTTCTGTCGTTTTGGCTGTTGATTTGGTTGTCGTTCTGTTGTTTTGGCTGCCGTTCTGTTGTTTTGGCTGTTGTTCTGTTGTTTTGGCTGCCGTTCTGTCGCTTTGGCTGTTGATTTGGCTGCCGTTCTGTTGTTTTGGCTGCCGTTCTGTCGTTTTGGCTGCCGTTCTGTTTTTGGCTGCCGTTCTGTCGTTTTGGCTGTCGTTCTGTCATTTTGGCTGTTGTTTTGGCTGCCGTTCTGTCGTTTTGGCTGCCGTTCTGTTTTTGGCTGCCGTTCTGTCGTTTTGGCTGCCGTTCTGTCGTTTTGGCTGTTGTTTTGGCTGCCGTTCTGTCGTTTTGGCTGCCGTTCTGTCGTTTTTGTTGTTCTGTCGTTTTGGCTGCCGTTGTCTTTTTGGCTGTTGTTTTGGCTGTTGTTCTGTTGTTTTGGCTGTTGTTTTGGCTGTTCTGTTGTTTTGGCTATTGTTTTGCCGGCCATTCTGTTGTTTTGGCTGTTGTTTTGGCTGTCGTTCTGTTGTTTTGGCTGTTGTTCTGTTGTTTTGGCTGTTGTTCTGTTGTTTTGGCTGTTGTTCTGTTGTTTTGGCTGTCGTTCTGTTGTTTTGGCTGTTGTTTTGGCTGTCGTTCTGTTGTTTTGGCTGTTGTTTTGGCTGTCGTTCTGTTGTTTTGGCTGTTCTGTTGTTTTGGCTGTTGTTTTGGCTGTCGTTCTGTTGTTTTGGCTGTTGTTTTGGCTGTCGTTCTGTTGTTTTGGCTGTCGTTCTGTTGTTTTGGCTGTTCTGTTGTTTTGGCTGTTGTTCTGTTGTTTTGGCTGTCGTTCTGTTGTTTTGGCTGTTGTTTTGGCTGCCGTTCTGTTGTTTTGGCTGTTGTTTTGGCTGCCGTTCTGTTGTTTTGGCTTTTGTTCTGTTGTTTTGCCTGCCGTTCTGTTGTTTTTGCTGTCGTTTTGGCTGTTGTTTTGGCTGCCGTTCTGTCGTTTTGGCTGTCGTTTTGGCTGTTGTTTTGGCTGTCCTGTTGTTTTGGCTGTTGTTTTGGCTGTCGTTCTGTTGTTTTGGCCGTTCTGTTGTTTTGGCTGTTGTTTTGGCTGTCGTTCTGTTGTTTTTGGCTGTTGTTTTGGCTGTCGTTCTGTTGTTTTGGCTGTTGTTTTGGCTGTTGTTCTGTTGTTTTGGCTGTTGTTCTGTTGTTTTGGCTGTTGTTCTGTTGTTTTGGCTGTTGTTCTGTTGTTTTGGCTGTTGTTCTGTTGTTTTGGCTGTCGTTCTGTTGTTTTGGCTGTTGTTTTGGCTGCCGTTCTGTTGTTTTGGCTGTTGTTTTGGCTGCCGTTCTGTTGTTTTGGCTTTTGTTCTGTTGTTTTGCCTGCCGTTCTGTTGTTTTGGCTGTCGTTTTGGCTGTTGTTTTGGCTGCCGTTCTGTCGTTTTGGCTGTCGTTTTGGCTGTCGTTTTGGCTGTCGTGTTGATTTGGCTGCCGTTCTGTCGTTTTGGCTGCCGTTCTGTCGTTTTGGCTGCCGTTCTGTCGTTTTGGCTGCCGTTCTGTCGCTTTTGGCTGCCGTTCTGTCGTTTTGGCTGCCGTTCTGTCATTTTGGCTGTTGTTTTGGCTGCCGTTCTGTCGTTTTGGCTGCCGTTCTGTCGTTTTGGCTGCCGTTCTGTCGTTTTGGCTGCCGTTCTGTCATTTTGGCTGTTGTTTTGGCTGTTCTGTCTGTTTTTTGTTGTTCTGTCGTTTTGGCTGTTCTGTCTTCTTTTGGCTGTTGTTTTGGCTGTTGTTCTGTTGTTTTGGCTGTTGTTTTGGCTGTTCTGTTGTTTTGGCTATTGTTTTGCCGGCCGTTCTGTTGTTTTGGCTGTCGTTCTGTTGTTTTGGCTGTTGTTTTGGCTGTTGTTTTGGCTGTCGTTCTGTTGTTTTGGCCGTTCTGTTGTTTTGGCTGTTGTTTTGGCTGTCGTTCTGTTGTTTTGGCTGTTGTTTTGGCTGTCGTTCTGTTGTTTTGGCTTCTGTTGTTTTGGCTGTTGTTTTGGCTGTTCTGTTGTTTTGGCTGTTGTTTTGGCTGTCGTTCTGTTGTTTTGGCTGTCGTTCTGTTGTTTTGGCTGTCCTGTTGTTTTGGCTGTTGTTTTGGCTGTTGTTCTGTTGTTTTGGCTGTTGTTCTGTTGTTTTGGCTGTTGTTCTGTTGTTTTGGCTGTCGCTGTTGTTTTGGCTGTTGTTTTGGCTGTTCTGTTGTTTTGGCTGTTGTTTTGGCTGCCGTTCTGTTGTTTTGGCTTTTGTTCTGTTGTTTTGCCTGCCATTCTGTTGTTTTGGCTGTCGTTTTGGCTGTTGTTTTGGCTGCCGTTCTGTCGTTTTGGCTGTCGTTTTGGCTGTTGTTTTGGCTGCCGTTCTGTTTTGGCTGTCGTTTTGGCTGTTGTTTTTTTGGCTGCCGTTCTGTTGTTTTGGCTGCCGTTCTGTTGTTTTGGCTGCCGTTCTGTTGTTTTGCCTGTCGTTCTGTTTTGCCTGTCGTTCTGTTGTTTTGCCTGTCGTTCTGTTGTTTTGGCTGTCGTTCTGTTGTTTTGCCTGTCGTTCTGTTTAGAATTCCTCTGAAAACAAGCTGAGTCATAGTCACAGCAAACATTCCAAGCCCTGATTGTGTGGCAGACAGCTGTAGCCTAGCTACTGTCTTAACCGTAACCTGTTCTCAATTTGCAATCTGTTTTCACTCGTTTATTTCACACACAGCTGTTAGCCTCTCCCCTAAATCAAATTAAACCTGAATTTATATGTTTAACATCGCAAGACACTTAAACAACAATAAATAAAATAAGCAGCCATGCTGGGGGTTCAAGCATCAGTACAAATTGGACACATCGCTCTAGGATGCTAAATATCAGAACTTAAAATCAAACTGATGATGCAATAGGCTTTTGATGTTTTTGGGACAATTTTTTTTAAATCATGTTGACTACTTTGTAAACATCTTCTCGCGAACTGCTGGACTGATCGGCATCAAATTTGGTATAGCATTTATGGATGGACAGCGTAAAATGCCATGTTTTCCAAGACTCTAGCTGAAACAATATGGCCACTATAAAGACAGGGAGCTTGCATTAATGGTTTTTCCTTTCTGACAGCGCCACCATGCAGCCAAACTGAACCATACTTTACAGATTAGTTAGACTCATATCCCTGACCATGTGTGCCAAATTTCATCACTCTTGAGTCAAACTGATCGAGAGAGATGGAATATGTTCCCGTTATAGTGCCACAGAATGGGCCATCTTAATATGTCTTAAGTGGAACTTGTGTACCAAGGTTTGTTACAATACAAAAATCCATGTCCAATTCATGTGCCAGACCACGTGAATGTTTATTGGTCAGGAGCGGCCATGTTTGAGATGCTAGCCTTTGAAAATAGTGTGTTAAGGCGGGATGCCATATATCAAGTTTTGTGCAGATTGGTCATTTGTTGCCAGAAGAGTAGCGTTTTGCGTTCTTCACAAATTCAAAATGGTTGAAAATCCATCATGGCGGACCTCATGTGTCCCTGAGGTAAATGTGTTCCTTGTGAGGAGAGGAACCTAATGTACAGAATGTCATGACTCTAGGTCACATGGCATGAGGGGCGTGAGCTTTCAAGGTTTAAATTTTCAATTGTTTGTTAGTGCCCCCATGTGGCCAATTGGCATGGCATCGCATGAGAAGGTTTGGCCCATGGTCCTTTACCATGTCTACCATCATCCAATCCTCCTAATGTGTGTTATCTCACAGGAATTAGCATTTTTTCACCAAATTGATTGAAGCATTAATACTAATGAACTGGTATTATACTAATGGACCGGTATTATAATACTACTGAACTGGTATTATAATACTAATGAACCGGTATTATAATACTAATGGACCGGTATAGTACTAATGAACCGGTATATTATAATACTAATGAACCGGTATATTATAATACTAATGAACCGGTATATTATAATACTAATGAACCGGTATTATAATACTAATGAACCGGTATTATAATACTAATGAACCGGTATTATAATACTAATGAACCGGTATATTATAATACTAATGAACCGGTATATTATAATACTAATGAACCGGTATTATAATACTAATGAACTGGTATTATAATACTAATGGACCGGTATTATAATACTAATGGACCGGTATTATAATACTAATGGACCGGTATTATAATACTAATGAACCGGTATTATAATACTAATGAACCGGTATTATAATACTAATGAACTGGTATTATAATACTAATGGACCGGTATTATAATACTAATGAACCGGTATATAATACTACTGAACTGGTATTATAATACTAATGAACCGGTATTATAATACTAATGAACCGGTATTATAATACTAATGAACCGGTATTATAATACTAATGAACCGGTATTATAATAACTATAATATGAACTGGTATTATAATACTAATGATATGGTATAATACTAATGAACCGGTATTATAATACTAATGAACCGGTATTATAATACTAATGGACCGGTAGTATAATACTAATGAACCGGTATTATAATACTAATGAACCGGTATTATAATACTAATGAACCGGTATTATAATACTAATGAACCAGTATTATAATACTAATGAACCGGTATTATAATACTAATGAACTGGTATTATAATACTAATGAACCGGTATTATAATACTAATGGACCGGTATATTACTAATGAACCGGTATATTATAATACTAATGAACCGGTATATAATACTACTAATGGACCGGTAGTATAATACTAATGAACCAGTATTATAATACTAATGAACCGGTATTATAATACTAATGGACCGGTAGTATAATACTAATGAACCAGTATTATAATACTAATGAACCGGTATTATAATACTAATGCACCGGTATTATAATACTAATGAACTGGTATTATAATACTAATGATATGGTATAATACTACTAATGAACCGGTATTATAATGCTAATGAACTGGTATTTTAATACTAATGATCTGGTATAGTACTAATGAACTGTTATTATAATACTGAACTGTTAGGTATAGTACTAATGAACTGGTAGGTATAGTACTAATGAACTGGTATAGTACTAATGAACTGGTAGGTATAGTACTAATGAGCTGGTATAGTACTAATGAACTGGTATAGTACTGTTATTATAATACTAATGAACTGGTATAGTACTGTTATTATAATACTAACGAACTGGTATAGTACTGTTATTATAATACTAATGAACTGGTATAGTACTAATGAATGCCAGCTACGTTGCTGAACCCCAAATGAGATAAAAGAAGAGAATAATAAAATAACATGAAAGCCAAACCCCTTTGGATGCTTTCTTTCCCCACTGCAATTTGATTGGACTGTTATTGAGTTGTTGACATAAGTCACATTCAATCACGACGTTTTAGGCTTTGAACTCTGTAGCACGCTTAACCCCCCCCCCCCACCCCCTCCCCTTCCCTTGCAGGCGAGACGTGGAACCCTCTGAAGCTGCACTACCAGCTGAGGAACGTGAGGGAGCGCCTGGCCAAGAACCTGGTGGAAAAGGGTGTGCTGACCACGGAGAAACAGAACTTCCTCCTCTTCGACATGACCACTCACCCGCTCACCAACAACAACATCAAACAACGCCTCATCAAGAGGGTTCAGGAGGCCGTGTTGGAGAAATGGGTCAACGACCCGCACCGCATGGACAAGCGGCTGCTCGCCCTCATCTTCCTGGCCCACTCGTCTGATGTCCTGGAGAATGCCTTTTCCCCTCTGCTGGACGACCAGTATGACCTGGCCATGAAGAGAGTACGGCAGCTCCTGGACCTGGAGCCAGAGGGAGAGAGCACGAAGACCAACGCCAATGAGTTGTTGTGGGCCGTGGTGGCCGCCTTTACCAAGTGACCTACCACCTTCAGACACCAGAGGGTGCTGTTGGTTTGGCGTTGGTTGATGACGGTGGGGTTGAGGAAGAGGACAGGACAGTTTGGGGAGGGACAACGAGGAGAGGGCTGGTCTGTCTGGCCCATCAAGGTAGTGACTTGACTGACTTGAGGTCACCTCCCTCTGTCTTTCTGAAGAGACTGGCCTGCTCCAGACCTGTCCCACAGCTTTCTGAACAGAATGGTCTGTTCCAAACCTGTCCCACAGCTTTCTGAACAGAAAATATCTCTCTCCCTCGGTCCTTCTCCTTTTCCCTTCATCGAGCTCTTTCTCTCTGCAAAGATGTCATTTAATCACTCACTTTTACAAGAAATGAAAACTCCCCCTGATGGAGTGACAAGCAATCATCATCATCATCCTCTTCCTCCCTGGACACATCTTTCAGAAATGTCTTCAAAGTATGTATGTTATTCTCTACAGATATCTATCTAGCTCTTATTCACTATAACCGACAGTGAGCTCCAACAGTATTGGGACATTGACCTATTTGTTGTTGTTTTGGCTCTGTACTCCAGCACTTTGGATTTTAAATGATACATTGCCTATGGGGTTTAAAGTGCGGACTGTCAACATTCATTTGAGGGTATTTTCATCCATATCGGGTGAACCGTTTAGAAAGTACAGAGCTTCTTGTACATTGTCCCCCCAATGACTACTTTAATACACATATAAGTGAATTTGTCCCAATACCTTTGGTCCCCTAAAATGGGTGGGAGGACTATGTACAAAAAAAAATGCTTTAATTTCTCAACAGTTCACGTGATATGGGATGAAAATACCCTCAAATTAATGCTGACAAACTGCACTTTAACCTCATAGTCAATGTATCAGAGCCAAAACAACAAATATGTCACTGTCCCAATACTTTTGGAGCTCAGTGATGCAGATTCCATGTACGTGGAACATAGTAGTAGTATATGAATTGAATACTAGATAATTATCTTCCTGACAAGTCTTGGATTTGATTTCCTCTCCAACATGACGACATGGTCTGAAATGTCCTGTTTCTGTTTTACTCTCATGTTTTGTGGATGAAAAGCTTCCCTCGTTAAGGTGTCTGGGTTCCTGACCACGGCTCCATCTGAAATCTATCCTACTACGTAGACACTGAGTGTACAAAACATTAGGAACACCTTCCTAATATTCAGTTACGTCCCCCTTCTTGCCCTCAGAACAGCCTCAATTCATCAGGGGTATGGGACTCAATTCATCAGGGGTATGGGACTCAATTCATCAGGGGTATGGGACTCAATTCATCAGGGGTATGGGACTCAATTCATCAGGGGTATGGGACTCAATTCATCAGGGCTATGGGACTCAATTCATCAGGGCTATGGGACTCAATTCATCAGGGCTATGGGACTCAATTCATCAGGGGTATGGGACTCAATTCATCAGGGGTATGGGACTCAATTCATCAGGGCTATGGGACTCAATTCATCAGGGCTATGGGACTCAATTCATCAGGGCTATGGGACTCAATTCATCAGGGCTATGGGACTCAATTCATCAGGGCTATGGGACTCAATTCATCAGGGCTATGGGACTCAATTCATCAGGGCTATGGGACTCAATTCATCAGGGCTATGGGACTCAATTCATCAGGGCTATGGGACTCAATTCATCAGGGCTATGGGACTCAATTCATCAGGGCTATGGGACTCAATTCATCAGGGCTATGGGACTCAATTCATCAGGGCTATGGGACTCAATTCATCAGGGCTATGGGACTCAATTCATCAGGGAATGGGACTCAATTCATCAGGGGTATGGGACTCAATTCATCAGGGGTATGGGACTCAATTCATCAGGGCTATGGGACTCAATTCATCAGGGCTATGGGACTCAATTCATCAGGGCTATGGGACTCAATTCATCAGGGCTATGGGACTCAATTCATCAGGGGTATGGGACTCAATTCATCAGGGGTATGGGACTCAATTCATCAGGGCTATGGGACTCAATTCATCAGGGCTATGGGACTCAATTCATCAGGGGTATGGGACTCAATTCATCAGGGCTATGGGACTCAATTCATCAGGGGTATGGGACTCCAATTCATCAGGGCTATGGGACTCAATTCATCAGGGCTATGGGACTCAATTCATCAGGGGTATGGGACTCAATTCATCAGGGGTATGGGACTCAATTCATCAGGGCTATGGGACTCAATTCATCAGGGGTATGGGACTCAATTCATCAGGGGTATGGGACTCAATTCATCAGGGCTATGGGACTCAATTCATCAGGGCTATGGGACTCAATTCATCAGGGCTATGGGACTCAATTCATCAGGGCTATGGGACTCAATTCATCAGGGCTATGGGACTCAATTCATCAGGGCTATGGGACTCAATTCATCAGGGGTATGGGACTCAATTCATCAGGGGTATGGGACTCAATTCATCAGGGGTATGGGACTCAATTCATCAGGGGTATGGGACTCAATTCATCAGGGTATGGGACTCAATTCATCAGGGCTATGGGACTCAATTCATCAGGGGTATGGGACTCAATTCATCAGGGGTATGGGACTCAATTCATCAGGGGTATGGGACTCAATTCATCAGGGGTATGGGACTCAATTCATCAGGGGTATGGGACTCAATTCATCAGGGGTATGGGACTCAATTCATCAGGGGTATGGGACTCAATTCATCAGGGCTATGGGACTCAATTCATCAGGGGTATGGGACTCAATTCATCAGGGGTATGGGACTCAATTCATCAGGGGTATGGGACTCAATTCATCAGGGCTATGGGACTCTACAAGGTGTCTAAAGTGTTCCACAGGGATGCTGGCCCCATGTTGACTCTACAAGGTGTCGAGAGTCTTCCACAGGGATGCTGACCCCATGTTGACTCTACAAGGTGTCTAAAGCGTTCCACAGGGATGCTGGCCCCATGTTGACTCTCATTCTAGACTCTATCCGATACCTAGGAAATATAGATCTATGAAATTATAGCCTAGATCTCCAAAGGGAACTTGGGAGTACTGTCTGGTCTGGTAAGGGTACATCTAGCTGGGAATATATATAGTGCACTACTTTAGACCAGAGCCCTATTCCCTATATAGTGCACTACTTTAGACCAGAGCCCTATTCCCTATATAGTGCACTACTTTAGACCAGAGCCCTATTCCCTATATAGTGCACTACTTTAGACCAGAGCCCTATTCCCTATATAGTGCACTACTTTAGACCAGAGCCCTATTCCCTATATAGTGCTACTACTATAGACCAGAGCCCTATTCCCTATATAGTGGTACTACTTTAGACCAGAGCCCTATTCCCTATATAGTCCACTACTATAGACCAGAGTCCTATTCCCTATATAGTGGTACTACTTTAGACCAGAGCCCTATTCCCTATATAGTCCACTACTATAGACCAGAGCCCTATTCCCTATATAGTCCACTACTATAGACCAGAGCCCTATTCCCTATATAGTGGTACTACTTTAGACCAGAGCCCTATTCCCTATATAGTCCACTACTATAGACCAGAGCCCTATTCCCTATATAGTGGTACTACTATAGACCAGAGTCCTATTCCCTATATAGTGCACTACTTTAGACCAGAGCCCTATTCCCTATATAGTGCACTACTTTAGACCAGAGCCCTATTCCCTATATAGTGCACTACTTTAGACCAGAGCCCTATTCCCTATATAGTGCACTACTTTAGACCAGAGCCCTATTCCCTATATAGTGCACTACTTTTGACCAGAGCCCTATTCCCTATATAGTGCACTACTTTTGACCAGAGCCCTATTCCCTATATAGTGCACTACTATAGACCAGAGCCCTATTCCCTATATAGTGCACTACTGTTGAACAGAGCCCTATTCCCTATATAGTGTACTACTTTAGACCAGAGCCCTATTCCCTATATAGTCCACTACTTTAGACCAGAGCCCTATTCCCTATATAGTCCACTACTTTAGACCAGAGCCCTATTCCCTATATAGTGCACTACTTTAGACCAGAGTCCTATTCCCTATATAGTCCACTACTTTAGACCAGAGCCCTATTCCCTATATAGTCCACTACTTTAGACCAGAGCCCTATTCCCTATATAGTGGTACTACTTTAGACCAGAGCCCTATTCCCTATATAGTGGTACTACTTTAGACCAGAGCCCTATTCCCTATATAGTGGTACTACTTTAGACCAGAGCCCTATTCCCTATATAGTGGTACTACTTTAGACCAGAGCCCTATTCCCTATATAGTGCACTACTTTTGACCAGAGCCCTATTCCCTATATAGTGCACTACTTTTGACCAGAGCCCTATTCCCTATATAGTGCACTACTATAGACCAGAGCCCTATTCCCTATATAGTGCACTACTGTTGAACAGAGCCCTATTCCCTATATAGTGTACTACTTTAGACCAGAGCCCTATTCCCTATATAGTCCACTACTTTAGACCAGAGCCCTATTCCCTATATAGTCCACTACTTTAGACCAGAGCCCTATTCCCTATATAGTGCACTACTTTAGACCAGAGTCCTATTTCCTATATAGTCCACTACTTTAGAACAGAGCCCTATTCCCTATATAGTCCACTACTTTAAACCAGAGCCCTATTCCCTATATAGTGGTACTACTTTAGACCAGAGCCCTATTCCCTATATAGTGGTACTACTTTAGACCAGAGCCCTATTCCCTATATAGTGGTACTACTTTAGACCAGAGCCCTATTCCCTATATAGTGGTACTACTTTAGACCAGAGCCCTATTCCCTATATAGTGGTACTACTTTAGACCAGAGCCCTATTCCCTATATAGGGTGCACTACTTTAGACCAGAGCCCTATTCCCTATATAGTCCACTACTTTAGACCAGAGCCCTATTCCCTATATAGTGGTACTACTTTAGACCAGAGCCCTATTCCCTATATAGTGGTACTACTTTAGACCAGAGCCCCCATAAGGAATAGGTGGTCATTTGAGACTCACCCATTCCCTCTTTAGTTTCTACGTTTCGTTCCGTCCTCTGATTCGGTAACAGGAAAGAAACCGCTCCAACGATCCACCACGGAAGTCCCTCCCCCCTCTGTGTGAAAGAAAGGTCGTCTTCTTCATTCACCGGTCTTATCGTTGTTTCTTATAATAATAGTTTTGTTTTTAACTTTCTCATCAAGACAGCGAGTGATTGTGTTAGTTGTGTCTGTGCACCCCAAGGTCTGTGCAGAGTAAAACAATGAAACGAAAAGGGATGGGGGCTGTCTGTTATAGAGCTTATGGACAGTTACATATGCAGTGCCTTCGGACAGTATTCACACCCCTTGACCTTGTTCTACGTTTTGTCTTAAAGATGTATTTTTTTGTGTCACTGGCCTCTAACACACCACAATCATAATGTCAAAGTGGAATTATGTTTTTAGAAATGTTTACAAAATGATTTATTTTTTATTTTTAAAAAGGGAAAAGCTGAAATGTCTTGAGTCAATTTTAGTTTTCAACTCCTTTGTTATGTCAAGCCCTAGATAAGTTCAGGAGTAAAAAATGTGCTCAACAAGTCACATAACAAGTTGGCGTGGACTCACTCTCTGTGTGTAATAATAGTGTTTAACGTGATTCTCTGTACCCCACACAGACAATTATCTCTAAGGTCCCTCAGTCGAGAAGATGTAGTGCATTCGGACCCGTTGATTTTTTTCTCTCCACATTTTGTTACGTTACAGCCTTGATCATCCATTCTACAACTTGATTGGAGTCCACCTGTGGTAAATTGAATTGATTGGACGTGATTTGGAAAGCACACACCTGTCTATATAATGTCCCACAGTTGACAGTGCATGTCAGAGCCAAGGACAATCCATGAAGTGTAAAGCTGTCGTCAAGGTAAAGGGTGGCTACTTTGAAGAATCTCAAATATAAAATATATTTTGATTTGTTTAACACTTTTTTTTTTGGTCACTACATGATTCCATATGTGTTATATCATAGTTGTGAGGTCTTCACTATTATTCTACAATGTAGAAAATAGTAAAAATAAAGAAAAACCTTTTGAATGAGTAGGTGTGTCCAAACTTTTGACTGGTACTGTATGTATTCTTGGCTGAGTAGCCTGGACTGCGAATGCAACTTGCCGACATTCAAATGATTTGCTTCTTTTAGAGAACATGTATTTAAGCTTGGATCTGGATCTGCTTGTACTGTCTTGCTGAACTCCAAGGTCATTGTCACAACATAGGGTCTTTAATGATCTGTACTGGTCTTTAATTATCTGTACTGGTCTTTAATGATCTGCACTGGTCTTTAATTATCTGTGTTGGTCTTTAATGGTCTCTACTGGTCTTTAATGGTCTTTAATGGTCTGTACTGGTCTTTAATGGTCTGTACTGGTCTTTAATGGTCTGTACTGGTCTTTAATGGTCTGTACTGGTCTGTACTGGTCTGTACTGGTCTTTAATGGTCTGTACTGGTCTTTAATGGTCTGTACTGGTCTTTAATGGTCTGTACTGGTCTTTAATTATCTGTGTTGGTCTGTTAATGGTCTGTACTGGTCTTTAATTATCTGTGTTGGTCTTTAATGGGCTGTACTGGTCTGTACTGGTCTTTACTGGTCTTTACTGGTCTTTAATGGTCTGTACTGGTCTTTAATTATCTGTGTTGGTCTTTAATAGTCTGTACTGGTCTGCACTGGTCTTTAATGGTCTACTGGCCTTTAATGGTCTTTAATGGTCTGTACTGGTCTGTACTGGTCTTTAATGGTCTGTACTGGTCTTTAATGGTCTGTACTGGTCTTTAATGGTCTACTGGTCTTTAACGGTCTGTACTGGTCTTTAATGGTCTACTGGTCTTTAATGGTCTACTGGTCTTTAATGGTCTACTGGTCTTTAATGGTCTTTCTTTCTTTTCCATTATTTATTATTTAATGACTTCATCCTCAAAATAGCGCACTATATAGGGAATAGGGCGCCATTTGGGATTTATCCAATGTCTTCAGGACTTTGTCTTCTTCAGGACGTTGTTGTGTGACGTCGTGTTCAAGAAAGCCTTTGACCAATCACTTAATTTCATGTTGCACGATTTTAAATGTTTCTTTTATTTTCTCAGAACTCTCATGATTTGTACTCCTGAAATGTAATGCTTGTTGTAACGGTCTGTTAATGTATTATCTTGTTGTTGCGCTCTGGTGATGCATTATCTTGTTGTTGCGCTCTGGTGATGCATTATCTTGTTGTTGCGCTCTGGTGATGCATTATCTTGTTGTTGCGCTCTGGTGATGCATTATCTTGTTGTTGCGCTCTGGTGATGCATTATCTTGTTGTTGCGCTCTGGTGATGCATTATCTTGTTGTTGCGCTCTGGTGATGCATTATCTTGTTGTTGCGCTCTGGTGATGCATTATCTTGTTGTTGCGCTCTGGTGGTGCATTATCTTGTTGTTGCGCTCTGGTGATGCATTATCTTGTTGTTGCGCTCTGGTGATGCATTATCTTGTTGTTGCGCTCTGGTGATGCATTATCTTGTTGTTGCGGTCTGTTGGTGCATTATCTTGTTGTTGCGGTCTGTTGGTGCATTATCTTGTTGTTGCGGGCTGATACATTATCTTGTGGCGGTCTGGTGATGCATTATCTTGATGTTACGGTCTGTTGATGCACTATCTTGTTGCGGTCTGTAGGTGTGATGTTCGGATGTACCGATCCTGTGCAGGTGTTGGTACATGTGGTTAACTGACCATTACTTTCCCAGAATCTATGTTCATTGATTCTCTCGTTTTAGTAGTGTCAGCTTGGCGATTTGAGGAGTTGAGACAAATTATCGGTAGAAAAGTTTACTTCTGTAATAGATCTCAGCACATATACTGGTGAAGAGGTAAGGCCAGAGTAATGGATCTCAGCACAGATACTGGTGAAGAGGTATGGCCAGAGTAATGGATCTCAGCACAGATACTGGTGAAGAGGTATGGCCAGAGTAATGGATCTCAGCACAGATCCTGGTGAAGAGGTAAGGCCAGAGTAATAGATGTAGAAACATATTGGTGAAGAGGTAAGGCCAGAGTAATGGATCTCAGCACAGATCCTGGTGAAGAGGTAAGGCCAGAGTAATGGATCTCAGCACAGATCCTGGTGAAGAGGTAAGGCCAGAGTAATGGATCTCAGCACAGATCCTGGTGAAGAGGTAAGGCCAGAGTAATAGATGTAGAAACATACTGGTGAAGAGGTAAGGGCAGAGTAATGGATCTCAGCACAGATCCTGGTGAAGAGGTAAGGCCAGAGTAATGGATCTCAGCACAGATCCTGGAGAAGAGGTAAGGCCAGAGTAATGGATCTCAGCACAGATCCTGGTGAAGAGGTAAGGCCAGAGTAATGGATGTTGAAGAGGTACAATCTTAGATAAAAAGGTGCTATCAAAAAGCGTTCTTCAGCTGTCCCCATAGATCAGTGGTCACCAACCGATCTTTTGACTGGCCCATCTTCAAGGCATTCCTAGTCGATCTACAAACATTTATGTAGAAGAAAAAAAACCTTAAGGCGATTCTTTAAAATAATATATATTATTAGTGTAAAAATAAATAAATATATATATATATTATTCGTGTAAAAATACAAATTTAAATATATATTATTAGTGAAAAAAGTCAAAATAAATATGAATATATATTATTAGTGCTCCGCTGTTATATCGGTTGGTGCACTTGATTCAGAAGCCCTGCACACCATTTATAACCATTTAATTTGTCTGAAAAGACCAACTCTACCTACCTGGCGAACTGGGAGATATGTAGCTAAATCGAGTGCGTATACTGTGCTGGCCAATTCGATAGCTCACCTACCTTCCACGACCCCAGCCACAGCAACGTGTGAGAGCAGATATTAAAATCTTACCCTACGAGGTCCTGAGTACTAGCTGATAGTTAACTTCACCCACCTGGTTATAGTTCCGTTTCAGTCTCTGATTAAAAAGGGAGGAATACAAATCAGTGGAACTGGCTTCAGGGTCCTAGAGTCACACCCCATTTATACCCAAGGAGAGTATGGAGGAAAGGATCTGCCACAGAACAGCGCCTTTGGAACATCTGAGGGTTTAACGGTCTTGCTCCTAGGGCAGAACAGCAGGAAATGAGGACTAGGACAACTGATGACAGCAAGTAATAGCAGCAGTAGCCCACTGGCCAGGGGAGGAGGGCAGCAGTAGCCCACTGGCCAGGGGAGGAGGGCAGCAGTAGCCACTGACCAGGGGAGGAGGGCAGCAGTAGCCCACTGGCCAGGGGAGGAGGGCAGCAGTAGCCCACTGGCCAGGGGAGGAGGGCAGCAGTAGCCCACTGGCCAGGGGAGGAGGGCAGCAGTAGCCCACTGGCCAGGGGAGGAGGGCAGCAGTAGCCCACTGACCAGGGGGAGGGGCAGCAGTAGCCCACTGACCAGGGGGCCAGGGGAGGCAGGGCAGCAGGCCACTGGCCAGGGGAGGGGGCAGGCCACTGGCCAAGGGGAGGAGCAGCAGTAGCCCACTGACCAGGGGGGGGCAGCAGTAAGTAGGCCACTGGCCAAGGGGGGCCACTGGCAGGGGGGCAGTAGGCCACTGGCCGGGGGCAGCAGTAGCCCACTGGCCGGGGGGGGCAGCAGTAGCCACTGGCCGGGGGAGGGGCAGCAGTAAGTAGGCCACTGGCCAAGGTGGCAGCAGTAGCCCACTGGCCAGGGGAGGGGACTGACTGTGCAAGTAATAAGAGTACTGCAACATGATTTTAGATCAGTGTCCTGCGGTGAAATGAGTTTCATGAATCCTGGGTAGTCTCCGGACCAGAAAAACAGACTAGATCAGATAAAATAAAACGTTATTTGTCGCATGCTTCGAAAACAACAGCTGTAAACTCAACATGAACTGTGTACAGTGGACTTCCTTTACAAGTAAGAGTTAAGGCAGAGTTAAAGACAAAGATTTGTTTTGTAAACAATTCAGCTAACTTCCTCAAGTAATAGAAGTCGCAGATGTTAATTGTCTGTTAAAATAATTAGATTTTTTTTACAATGAATAGACTTCTGTAAATGTTTTAGAAATTGTGGGACACACACACCAATTCAATGGTATACCTAATTTTATAAAGATATAGCCGCCTAGGGATCTGATCTCATTATTCTGTCAACTTCTCCCTGATTGGACAAAGAGCTCATAAATCAATGGCGCTGACTCCGCCCCATGCATTCGGGGTTCTGCTCTGAAGATGGAGCATGGAAATATTATTTAGGCTCAACTTCAACAAAACGTATCTGCATCTATACACAAGAAGACTTCCGATTTTCGGGAATTTGCCTTCAAAATAAAAGTCCGTGGTAAACCAACCTATGCGTCTGATTTTGTATCAATCTTTTTTTGTTTGTTGTAGCTTTGCATAGTGAATAATGTTTAAATTATTTTACAAATTTTAACTACATGGGGGGAAACTAAAGATAATTACTACTTTATATAAGAAAAACAGTTTTATAAGATGGAGCACATTGAGTAAATTAATGTAAAGAACACAATAGCCTACTAGTATAAAAATATACACACTATAAATACACAAATTATGTGGACACACCTTCAAATGAGCTATTTCTGCAACACTCGTTGCTGACAGGTGTATAAAATCGAGCACACAACAGTGCAATCTCCGGGCCTCCCGGGTGGTGAAGTGGTCTAAGGCAGTGCCACCAGAGACTCTGGGTTCGAGCCCAGGCTCTGTCGCAGCCGGCCGTGACCGGGAGGTCCATGGGGCGACGCACAATTGGCCTAGCATCGTCCGGGTTAGGGAGGGTTTGGCTGGTAGGGATATCCTTGTCTCATCACTCCTGTGGCGGGCTGGGCGCAGTGCACGCTACCCAGGTCGCCAGGTGCACGGTGTTTCCTCTGACACATTGGTGCGGCTGGCTTCCGGGTTGGATGCGCGCTGTGTTATGAAGCAGTGAGGTTGGTTGGGTTGTGTTTCGGAGGACACATGACTTTCAACCTTCGTCTCTCCCGAGCCCGTACGGGAGTTGTAGAGATGAGACAAGATACTAACTACTAACAATTGGATACCACGAAAAAGGGGGGTAGAATTTAAAAAATAAAAAAAACAATGCAATCTCCAAACATTTGCAGTAGAATGGCCCGTACCGAAGAACTCAGTGATTTTCAATCTGGCACCGTTATAAGATGCCACCTTTCCAACAAGTCAGTTTGTCAAATTTCTGCACTGCTAGAGCTGCCCGGGTCAACTGTAAGGGCTGTTATTGTGAAGTGGAAACGTCAAGGAGCAACAACAGCTTAACCGTGAAGTGGTAGGCCACACAAGCTCACAGAACAGGACCGTGAAGTGGTAGGCCACACAAGCTCACAGAACAGGACCGTGAAGTGGTAGGCCACACAAGCTCACAGAACAGGACAGTGAAGTGGTAGGCCACACAAGAACCGGACCGTGAAGTGGTAGGCCACACATGAACCGGACCGTGAAGTGGTAGGCCACACAAGCTCACAGAACTGGACCGGGAAGTGGTAGGCCACACAAGCTCACAGAACCGGACCGGGAAGTGGTAGGCCACACAAGCTCACAGAACCGGACCGGGAAGTGGTAGGCCACACAAGCTCACAGAACCGGACCGTGAAGTGGTAGGCCACACAAGCTCAAAGAACCGGACCGGGAAGTGGTAGGCCACACAAGCTCACAGAACCGGACCGTGAAGTGGTAGGCCACACAAGCTCACAGAACCGGACCGTGAAGTGGTAGGCCACACAAGCTCACAGAACCGGACCGTGAAGTGGTAGGCCACACAAGCTCACAGAACCGGACCGGGAAGTGGTAGGCCACACAAGCTCACAGAACCGGACCGTGAAGTGGTAGGCTACACAAGCTCACAGAACCGGAGCGCAGAGTGCTGAAGCACGTAGTGCGTAAAAATCACCTGTCCTCGGTTGCAAACTGCCTCTGGAAGAAACGTCAGCACAAGAACTGTTTGCCGGGATCTTCATGAAATGGGTTTCCATGGCCGAGCAGCCGCACACAAGCCTAAGATCACCATGCGCAACGCCAAGCGTCAGCTGGAGGGGTGTAGAGCTCTCCGCCATTGGATTCTGTGGCAGAGGAAACACGTTCTCTGGAGTGAAGAATCACGCTTCACCATCTGGCAGTCCGATGGACGAACTTGGGTTTAGCGAATGCCAGGAGAACACTACCTGCCCCAATGCATAGTGCCAACTGTAAAGTTTGGTGAAGAAGGAATAATGGTCTGGGGCTGTTTTTCATGGTTCAGGCCCCTTAGTACCAGTGAAGGGAAATCTTAACGCTACAGCATACAATGACATTCTAGACGTTTCTGTGCTTCCAACATTGTGACAACAGTTTGGGGAAGGCCCTTTCCTGTTTCAGCATGACAATGCCCTTGTGCAGAAAGCGAGGTCCCTACAGAAATGGTTTGTTGAGATCAGTGTCGAAGAACTTGACTGGCCTGCACAGAGCCCTGACCTCAACCCCATTGAAAACCTTTGGGACGAATTGGAACCTCCGACAGCGGGCCTAATCGCCCACCACGCTCTTGGGAACCAAGTCCCCACAGAAATATTACAACATCTAGTGGAAAGCCTTCTCAGAAGAGTGGAGGCTGTTATAGCAGCAATGTTCCAACATCTAGTGGAAAGCCTTCCCAGAAGACAGGAGGCTGTTAAAGCACCAACTCCATATTACTGCCTGTGATTTTGGATTTTTTTTTTTTTTTTCACCTTTATTTAACCAGGTAGGCCAGTTGAGAACAAGTTCTCATTTGCAACTGCGACCTGGCCAAGATAAAGCATAGCAGTGTGAGCAGACAACACAGAGTTACACATGGAATAAACAATTAACAAGTCAATAACACAGTAGAAAACAAAGGGGGGAGTCTATATACAATGTGTGCAAAAGGCATGAGGAGGTAGGCGAATAATTACAATTTTGCAGATTAACACTGGAGTGATAAATGATCAGATGGTCATGTACAGGTAGAGATATTGGTGTGCAAAAGAGCAAGTAAATAAATAAAAACAGTATGGGGATGAGGTAGGTGAAAATGGGTGGGCTATTTACCAATAGACTATGTACAGCAGCAGCGATCGGTTAGCTGCTCAGATAGCTGATGTTTGAAGTTGGTGAGGGAGATAAAAGTCTCCAACTTCAGCAATTTTTTGCAATTCGTTCCAGTCACAGGCAGCAGAGTACTGGAACGAAAGGCGGCCAAATGAGGTGTTGGCTTTAGGGATGATCAGTGAGATACACCTGCTGGAGCGCGTGCTACGGATGGGTGTTGCCATCGTGACCAGTGAACTGAGATAAGGCGGAGCTTTACCTAGCATGGACTTGTAGATGACCTGGAGCCAGTGGGTCTGGCGACGAATATGTAACGAGGGCCAGCTGACCAGAGCATACAGGTCGCAGTGGTGGGTGGTATAAGGTGCTTTAGTGACAAAACGGATGGCACTGTGATAGACTGCATCCAGTTTGCTGAGTAGAGTGTTGGAAGCCATTTTGTAGATGACATCGCCGAAGTCGAGGATCGGAAGGATAGTCAGTTTTACTAGGGTAAGCTTGGCGGCGTGAGTGAAGGAGGCTTTGTTGCGGAATAGAAAGCCGACTCTTGATTTGATTTTCGATTGGAGATGTTTGATATGAGTCTGGAAGGAGAGTTTGCAGTCTAGCCAGACACCTAGGTACTTATAGATGTCCACATATTCAAGGTCGGAACCATCCAGGGTGGTGATGCTAGTCGGGCATGCGGGTGCAGGCAGCGATCGGTTGAAAAGCATGCATTTGGTTTTACTAGCGTTTAAGAGCAGTTGGAGGCCACGGAAGGAGTGTTGTATGGCATTGAAGCTTGTTTGGAGGTTAGATAGCACAGTGTCCAATGATGGGCCGAAAGTATATAGAATGGTGTCGTCTGCGTAGAGGTGGATCAGGGAATCGCCCGCAGCAAGAGCAACATCATTGATATATACAGAGAAAAGAGTCGGCCCGAGAATTGAACCCTGTGGCACCCCCATAGAGACTGCCAGAGGACCGGACAGCATGCCCTCCGATTTGACACACTGAACTCTGTCTGCAAAGTAATTGGTGAACCAGGCAAGGCAGTCATCCGAAAAACCGAGGCTACTGAGTCTGCCGATAAGAATATGGTGATTGACAGAGTCGAAAGCCTTGGCAAGGTCAATGAAGACGGCTGCACAGTACTGTCTTTTATCGATGGCGGTTATGATATCGTTTAGTACCTTGAGTGTTGCTGAGGTGCACCCGTGACCGGCTCGGAAACCAGATTGCACAGCGGAGAAGGTACGGTGGGATTCGAGATGGTCAGTGACCTGTTTGTTGACTTGGCTTTCGAAGACCTTAGATAGGCAGGGCAGGATGGATATAGGTCTGTAACAGTTTGGGTCCAGGGTGTCTCCCCCTTTGAAGAGGGGGATGACTGCGGCAGCTTTCCAATCCTTGGGGATCTCAGACGATATGAAAGAGAGGTTGAACAGGCTGGTAATAGGGGTTGCGACAATGGCGGCGGAAAGTTTCAGAAATAGGGGGTCCAGATTGTCAAGCCCAGCTGTTTTGTACGGGTCCAGGTTTTGCAGCTCTTTCAGAACATCTGCTATCTGGATTTGGGTAAAGGAGAACCTGGAGAGGCTTGGGCGAGGAGCTGCCGGGGGGGCAGAGCTGTTGGCCGAGGTTGGAGTAGCCAGGCGGAAGGCATGGCCAGCCGTTGAGAAATGCTTATTGAAGTTTTCGATAATCATGGATTTATCGGTGGTGACCGTGTTACCTAGCCTCAGTGCAGTGGGCAGTTGGGAGGAGGTGCTCTTGTTCTCCATGGACTTCACAGTGTCCCAGAACTTTTTGGAGTTGGAGCTACAGGATGCAAACTTCTGCCTGAAGAAGCTGGCCTTAGCTTTCCTGACTGACTGCGTGTATTGGTTCCGGACTTCCCTGAACAGTTGCATATCCCGGGGACTATTCGATGCTATTGCAGTCCGCCACAGGATGTTTTTGTGCTGGTCGAGGGCAGTCAGGTCTGGGGTGAACCAAGGACTGTATCTGTTCTTAGTTCTGCATTTTTTGAACGGAGCATGCTTATCTAAAATGGTAAGGAAGTTACTTTTAAAGAATGACCAGGCATCCTCAACTGACGGGATGAGGTCAATGTCCTTCCAGGATACCCGGGCCAGGTCGATTAGAAAGGCCTGCTCACAGAAGTGTTTTAGGGAATGAGATATTCCACGAGCAGGTGTCCACATACTTTTGGTCATATACTGTACAATTTGTAATACAATCAAAATATTTTTTTATTTTTATGATTCTTGTTAATTTACTGGTGCTAAGCAATTTATTAATTTATACTTTATTCTTAACAAATGATCATCAACAGTAACACAGAAGTAAGATCAGGGTTCAGTATACCAGCTCCTGAAACACACCAAACAATCTGTGTGTGTACAGGTTACACATGCCAGCAAAGCAACTAAACAACACATTAATTACACTATAACGGTAACAAATGGTGCCCACAAACTGTTAGGGCCTACATAAAGCTGTCCCAACAGCAGAGTTCCAACAGCAGTCCCAACACTTTACCACTGCTACACCTGGCTATCAGCAGAGCTTTCTGTTCAGCACCATGCAGTGAATCTGTCACCTGGCTAACAGCAGCACCATGTTCCAACAGCAGTCCAGCACCATGCAGTGAATCCTTACCACTGCTACACCTGGCTATCAGCAGAGCTTTCTGTTCAGCACCATGCAGTGAATCCTTACCACCGCTACACCTGGCTATCAGCAGAGCTTTCTGTTCAGCACCATGCAGTGAATCCTTACCACCGCTACACCTGGCTATCAGCAGAGCTTTCTGTTCAGCACCATGCAGTGAATCCTTACCACTGCTACACCTGGCTATCAGCAGAGCCTTGTCTGGCAGCGGAAGAGTTCATTCAGCCTCATTTACTGCCTTTTAAAAAGACATAGCTGATATGGCTGACTTGCTTAAACAAATGTGGTTTCTACTGACAGTTGAGATGTAAAAACTAGATTGAATCGTACTACACCGGCTGCGACGCTCGTCGGATGTGGCAGTTCCTGCAAACTATTACAGACTACAAAGGAAAGCACAGCCACGAGCTGAGAGCTGCCCAGTGACACAAACCTCCCAGACGAGCTAAATTGCTTCTATGCTCGCTTCGAGCCAAGTAACACTGAAACATGCATGAGAGCATCAGTTGTTCCAGACAACTGACCCGTAGCACTCACATCTGTACCCATGAAGAGCTTTGAAAGGCTGGTCATGGCTCACATTAACACCATTATCCCAGAAACCCTAGACCCACTCCAATTTGCATCCCGCCCCAACAGATCCACAGATGATGCAATCTCTATTGCATTCCACACTGCCCTTTCTCACCTGGACAAAAGGAACACCTGTGTGAGAATGCTGTTCTTTGACTACAGCTCAGCGTTCAACACCATAGTGCCCTCAAAGCTCATCACTAAGCTAAGGATCCTGGGACTAAACACCTCCCACTGCAACTGGATCCTGGACTTCCTGACGGGCCGCCCCCAGGTGGTAAGGGAAGACAACACATCCGCCACACTTCACTGTAAAGTCTACACATGTTGTATTCAACTCATGCGATAAATAACATTTGATTTGATTGCATTGGAGGTATTAATTTAAAATCCACATTTAATGCAAATGTCAGGTACATATGAACAAATATGAATAATTGTTCATGTTTAGCAATTATTTAGAATATATCATGAATACAACAGGTGTAGAACTTACCGTGAAATGCTGACTTACAAGCCCTTAACCAACAATGGAGCTAAGAAAATATTTGACGTGGGGGACTTTTATTCTGAAACTTTCCGAAGTTCCGTGACCCGGAAGTACCTTTTTAATGTTGCTGACGAGCCGCTGGTGTCAAGCGACGCTACCAGTGACGAACGCGCACAACAGTCCCGTCTTAATTTAGCAAGGATTCATTTATGATTCAATGTAATTTCATATTTAGGCTTCGCGCACATTTGTGAGTACATTGTATGAAGGACTTTTATTTATTTATTATTATTTGCGTGCAGAAAATAATTTCCCTGGATTGTTTTCAGTTATTTGAGAAGTCTACTCTTCGGATAACTAACGTTTTGTCTTGCTACTCAGGCGTAAATGAATCTCCTTTTAGTGGAGGAACCCTCAACTAAGGAGAAGTCCGTGGTTGTATTCGCTAAAAGTTTTTATTGAAAGTTGGAATTTCAGCATTTGCAGTTGGGCATCAGTTGTACGGGACAAGCATAAGTACAGGTAAGCGTTTTCAGAATTTACATTTTTTACAAGAATCGACTCATGGTGACCCAATGTTGTTGCTTGCAAATTCCGCGACCAGTCATCAAAGCTGAACTCCGCCTCGATATAAGAGAACGGAGTTGAGGGTGCATCAGCTAGTGTAAAACAAAACAAATGATTAATTAACATGCTGTTTAGATGAGGTTATATTCTTCATCTAGTATTTATTTTTTAAAGGGTTCTTATTCTAGGTGAATTGGTTGAATAGATCCAAAGCTATAAAAAGCAATGTTTATAAGATAATGTATAGAAGATAATGTATATGAGATTTTTCTTTGAACGTCAAGAGCCTGAATTCCATAATTCAAAGTTGGAGAATCATTCAAGTTTCAAGAGTTACATAGAACTCATTCGTTCGCATTGCATTGCAAGAAAAAGCTGGACCAAAATATATATATAGTTTTTGAATAGAATGGATTTGCAATGTGTGATGTGTTACCGCCTTCTCGACCGCTACATTTGCTTGGAAAAAGGTTGACATTAGGCTACGTTATCGACGTCGTGCGTGACAAAGCCCTATAGTACAGCGCAGGGGACGTTTGCATTGATTTGCATAGTCTGCGTTTACTGTTCTCTCCTTTAAAACAAAAGATTGATGAAATATCAACAGTCATCATCATATTAATCATCACCCGATTCAATCGGTTTTGTTTTGTTTTGTAGCTCACTACTGATGAGAACTTCTCAGTTAGCCTGCTAGTCTCAAGTTGTTGATACTAGGCTATTCTGTGTGTGTGTGTGTGTGTGTGTGTGTGTGTGTGTGCAGGGCTGGGTAGGTTACTTTAGAAATGTAATCCGTTACTAGTTACCAGCCTAAAATTGTAATCAGTAACATAGCTTTGGATGACCTCAGTCAGTAACGTAATCTGATTACTTTTAGTAACTTTTGGATTACTTTGCCCCCTAAGGTTGTTGAAATTAGCATAATAAAAACATCCCCATAAAAGTCATTCAGTTTCAGATATAAATATCTCTTTTTATTTTTTTGCATCTCAATCCACCACATTCTCCGATGAAACACTTCCGGATCTTCGATGAAAGATGACAGAGCGGTGTTTGTCAGACCCCGAGACGTCCCGAAAAATCTGTATTTTCACAAAATCGACTGTAGCGTCCGAATGGTTTGGCCAACAAAACTATTATATCTGTGGACTCTCAGGAACATGTCGGTTGTTTTGCTCTCGGATGCCTACAGGCCTCGTGTAAAGGGCCCCTGGTACCAGTTGGGGAAAAAGACGAGACTCGTCACGAACACAGTGTTCTCCATTTTACTCTACGACCCCCACAAGCGTCTGGAGACTCGTCTGAAGTCGGTACAGCTGATCTGCCAACTCCTCGTCCTGAAGCCGGTACAGCTGATCTGCCAACTCCTGTCTGTAGCAGTGGAGGAAGGCTCATAATAATGTCTGGAATGGATTCAATGGAATGGTATCAAACACATCAAAGACGCGGTTTCTATCTGGTTGATTTCACTCCATTGACTCCATTCCAGCTATTATGATGAGCCCGTCCTCCCCTCAGCAGCCTCCACTGGTCTGTAAGTGTCCAAACAGTTTGGGCTACAGACTAATACGACCCCTCTGTGGAAAGTTGAGACTCTCCCGGACACAGACATGTTGATTGTTTTGCACTTGGACGCCCACAGACTGGTCTGAAGGTGCCACGGTCCCGGTTGGGGAATGATGAATGGAAGTATATATGGAGACTGTTTAGTGCTACAGAACAAGAGAGTTAAATACATGTAAAACAATCCTGATCAACACAATGGCCAAATCTAAAGGAGGAGGAGCCATCTGTTCCATACAGTGACCTGATCAACACAATGGCCAAATCTAAAGGAGGAGGAGCCATCTGTTCCATACAGTGACCTGATCAACACAATGGCCAAATCTAAAGGAGGAGGAGCCATCTATTCCATCCAGTGACCTGATCAACACAATGGCCAAATCTAAAGGAGGAGGAGCCATCTATTCCATACAGTGACCTGATCAACACAATGGCCAAATCTAAAGGAGGAGGAGCCATCTGTTCCATACAGTGACCTGATCAACACAATGGCCAAATCTAAAGGAGGAGGAGCCATCTATTCCATCCAGTGACCTGATCAACACAATGGCCAAATCTAAAGGAGGAGGAACCATCTATTCCATACAGTGACCTGATCAACACAATGGCCAAATCTAAAGGAGGAGGAGCCATCTATTCCATCCAGTGACCTGATCAACACAATGGCCAAATCTAAAGGAGGAGGAGCCATCTATTCCATCCAGTGACCTGATTAACACAATGGCCAAATCTAAAGGAGGAGGAGCCATCTATTCCATCCAGTGACCTGATCAACACAATGGCCAAATCTAAAGGAGGAGGAACCATCTATTCCATGCAGTGAATCTGTTATTCAATGCGTTTCAATGGGCTAATAGCAGTAAGACCAAATACAATTTTTTTTAATCAAATAATTTTTTAATATTTTGTTTTGTTACTTCAAAGGGTCTTAAAAATCAATTAGCAAAATAATCCTTAGTATGACCTTCTTAAAATAATTCCATACAGTTTAGACAGGGCTCAGACTCCTATTGGTGAAGAGGCATTAGAAGAAGACAAAGGATCCATCAAATGCATTTGGTGTGTCATCATAGTGGTCTCTGATTGGTGGTCAGACCCACTCAGGTGGAACAAACTTAAACTTGCACCTTTGTTCAATGCTGAATTGAATTTCATTAAGAAAACAGAAAAGTGTCATAAACATATTTTTGGAATTTTAAATTAATACAAGAAGTAATCATCTATTTTTTTTCCCCAAAAGTCTCTGTAATCTGATTACAATATTTTAGCTGCTAATGTAACGGATTAGTTCATTTAAAAAAATGGTAAACAGTTACTCCCCAACCCTGTGAGAGATGATGATAATGACCGTGATGTCTGGGCTGGTGGTACCAGGCTCACATCTTCTGTTTTGACCAGATCAGATCCTTTCAGGCTTACTGAGAGAAAGTGTGTGTGTTTATCACACCATGATTTGGGTTGATTTGTTGACACTATATATTTTGATAACATTGTCTCAGCCTTTGATAGTTGCTTTAAACCAGTCACAAAATCCTCATTTTGATGGTGTCTGAACGGATCAGAAAATGGGCTAATGTGGACCTTATATCCACATGTATAACATCCTCTATTCATATTCAAGCCTACATACCTCTTACTTTGACAGTTTATAGGATGCGAACTGTTAGTACCCAGTTTGGAATGTTCAGTTTGGAATGTTCAGTTTGGAATGTTCAGTTTGGAATGTCCAGTTTGGAATGTCCAGTTTGGAATGTCCAGTTTGGAATGCGTTATGTCATAAATGACAACATTACGTGGTGGGATAATAGATGGAATTATATTTTATTCAATTTATAACTAATATAACATCTCATGCAACATTCAGGATAAGTATTTAACTTTTAGGCTAACTTTCTTAGCTTGAACTCAAAAGTTTATTTTCCGAACTTCAAGTTATTCCTCAGATGACTCTGTCATGTGCTCCTTATGTTGAGCTTATTGTTTTAAATGGTAAGTACAGTGCCTTATTATTACCATATATCGATAGATACAGTATATACACCGTCTAAATGTTATGTACAGTGCGTTAAACACATTTATATACAATGCATTTGGAAAGTTCAGACCTCTTCCCTTTTTCTACATTTTGTTACTTTACAGCCTTATTCTAAAATGTATTACATTTTTAAAAATTCTTAGCAATCTGCACACAATACCCCATAATGACATCACAATACCCCATAATGACATCACAATACCCCATAATGACATCACAATGACATCACAATACCCCATAATGACAAAGCGAAAACAGGTTTAGATTTTCTTGATAATTCATTAAAAAAACAAACAGAAATATCTTATCCACATACAGTGGGGAGAATAAGTATTTGAAACACTGCTGATTTTGCAGGTTTTCCTACTTACAAAGCATGTAGAGGTCTGTAATTTTTTATCATAGGTACACTTCAACTGTGAGAGACGGAATCTAAAACAAAAATCCAGAAAATCACATTGTATGATTTTCAAGTAATTAATTAGCATTTTATTGCATGACATAAGTATTTGATACATCAAAAAAGCAGAACTTATTATTTGGTACAGAAACCTTTGTTTTCAATTACAGAGATCATACGTTTCCTGTAGTTCTTGACCAGGTTTGCACACACTGCAGCAGGGATTTTGGCCCACTCCTCCATACAGACCTTCTCCAGATCCTTCAGGTTTCGGGGCTGTCACTGGGAAATACGGACTTTCAGCTCCCTCCAAAGATTTTCTATTGGGTTCGGGTCTGGAGACTGGCTAGGCCACTCCAGGACCTTGTGATGCTTCTTATGGAGCCACTCCTTAGCTGCCCTGGCTGTGTGTTTCGGGTCGTTGTCATGCTGGAAGACCCAGCCACGACCCATCTTCAATGGGGGAAGGAGGTTGTTGGTCAAGATCTCGCGATACATGGCCCCATCTATCCTCCCCTCAATACAGTCCCCTTTGCAGAAAAGCATCCCCAAAGAATGATGTTTCCACCTCCATGCTTCACTGTTGGGATGGTGTTCTTGGGGTTGTACTCATCCTTCTTCTTCCTCCAAACACGGCGAGTGGAGTTTAGACCAAAAAGCTATATTTTTTTGTCTCATCAGACCACAAGACCTTCTCCCATTCCTCCTCTGGATCATCCAGATGGTCATTGGCAAACTTCAGACGGGCCTGGACATGCGCTGGCTTGAGCAGGGGGACGTTGCGTGCACCGCAGGATTTTAATCCATCACGGCGTAGTGTGTTACTAATGGTTTTCTTTGAGACTGTGGTCCCAGCTCTCTTCATGTCATTGACCAGGTCCTGCCATGTAGTTCTGGGCTGATCCCTCACCTTCCTCATGATCATTGATGCCCCACGAGGTGAGATCTTGCATGGAGCCCAAGACCAAGGGTGATTGACCGTCATCTTGAACTTCTTCCATTTTCTAATAATTGCGCCAACAGTTGTTGCCTTTTCACCAAACTGCATGCCTATTGTCCTGTAGCCCATCCCAGCCTTGTGCAGGTCTACAATTTTATCCCTGATGTCCTTACACAGCTCTCTGGTCTTGGCCATTGTGGAGAGGTTGGAGTCTGTTTGATTGAGTGTGTGGACAGGTGTCTTTTATACAGATAATGAGTTCAAACAGGTGCAGTTAATGCAGGTAATGAGTGGAGAACAGGATGGCTTCTTAAAGAAAAACTAACAGGTCTGTGAGAGCCTGAATTCTTTTAATTTAAAAAATTTATTTTACCTTTTATTTAACTAGGCAAGTCAGTTAAGAACAAATTCTTATTTTCAATGACGGTCTAGGAACAGTGGGTTAACTGCCTGTTCAGGGGCAGAACGACAGATTTGTACCTTGTCAGCTCGGGGGTTTGAACTTGCAACCTTCCAGTTACTAGTCCAACGCTCTGTTCATCAAGGGGGCTGAATATGTTCTAAAAATATGTGTATCTCTCCCATTTGTTTCATCCGTTAACACAGCACAATTATGCTAGTCACTGTGAGCCGGTTTCAACATTTTAATGACTCGCTTCTAGACAACGTAGCGTCCGAGACACTTTGGGAGAAGAAGTCAACAGAAGCATTGACACCGGAGACAACCTGAGACACAGTCGGCTTTTGTCCAGCAGGTCCCCGGGGGTCGTTAAAGGGTTAACCTTTATTCCTGCTGTTTAAACGTCATGAAGCAGGTGTCTCTTTCATTCACCACTGTTTGGAGGTTGGAGATATGTTGTGAGTGGATGAACCAGCTACGAGGAAGCCTGTTAAAGGAGACCTTTTGAAGTGATTTGTTTGACAATCAGATGAAAACATCATGAATGGTTGTGTTTATGGTTGTGTTTATGCCACAACGAAAAGTTAATACATTTTAAAAGTTAAATGACATATCTTTATGACAAGATCCACTGAGATCCTAGTGAATTAATAGAGATTCTATATGTAGTTCTATGACTAGACTCCTAAAATATAGGAGGTCCCGTACCAGGAATACATGTATTCTGCTTTCTCCCCTGCACATAACCCCCGTAACAAACCCAATCACACAATACAGCTTGTCTAGCCGATGACATCGAGGATGAGGAAACTCCACAAAGACCTAAATGGCTCAAACAGAGATGTTATAAGCCGTGTCTGGATGAACCCGACAGAGAGCCAGATAGTAAAGCCGTTAGAAAGCCCTGACACAGATCAAACAGAGATGTTATAAGCCGTGTCTGGATGAACCTGGCAGAGAGCCAGATAGTAAAGCCGTTAGAAAGCCCTGACACAGATCAAACAGAGATGTTATAAGCCGTGTCTGGATGAACCCGGCAGAGAGCCAGATAGTAAAGCCGTTAGAAAGCCCTGACACAGATCAAACAGAGATGTTATAAGCCGTGTCTGGATGAACCCGGCAGAGAGCCAGATAGTAAAGCCGTTAGAAAGCCCTGACACAGATCAAACAGAGATGTTATAAGCCGTGTCTGGATGAACCTGGCAGAGAGCCAGATAGTAAAGCCGTTAGAAAGCCCTGACACAGATCAAACAGAGATGTTATATTTGTTATTTTCTTTAAAGTGAACAACCCCCGACCACCCAGCCTGTGTGATGAAGGGTAAGGCTGTGACTTGATGAGGTGCTTTTCTCTTTTGGCCGCATTCCATATCGGATCTAGTGTCGTCCGTCCTTTTGTAACGGTCTACAGATTGTCCTCTGTAGAGGTCTTTTCTGAAGACAGAGCTTTGTAAACAGTCTACAGATTGTCCTCTGTAGAGGTCTCTGAAGACAGAGCTTTGTAACAGTCTACAGATTGTCCTCTGTAGAGGTCTCTGAAGACAGAGCTTTGTAAACAGTCTACAGATTGTCCTCTGTAGAGGTCTCTGAAGACAGAGCTTTGTAACGGTCTACAGATTGTCCTCTGTAGAGGTCTCTGAAGACCTTTTGGGAGAGCAGTATGTCAGAGTCATTTCAGTAGAAGGAAATTCACTCCATACAGGGTCTAACATCACTGAGAGAAACAGGGTCTAACATCACTGAGAGAAACAGGGTCTAACATCACTGAGAGAAACAGGGTCTAACATCACTGAGAGAAACAGGGTCTAACATCACTGTGAGGAACAGGGTCTAATATCACTGAGAGGAACAGGGTCTAATATCACTGAGAGGAACAGGGTCTAATATCACTGAGAGGAACAGGGTCCAACATCACTGTGAGGAACAGGGTCTAATATCACTGAGAGGAACAGGGTCTAATATCACTGAGAGGAACAGGGTCTAATATCACTGAGAGGAACAGGGTCCAACATCACTGAGAGGAACAGGGTCTAACATCACTGAGAGGAACAGGGTTCAACATCACTGAGAGGAACAGGGTTCAATATCACTGAGAGGAAACAGGGTCTAACATCACTGAGAGGAACAGGGTCCAACATCACTGAGAGGAACAGGGTCTAATATCACTGAGAGGAACAGGGTCTAATATCACTGAGAGGAACAGGGTCCAACATCACAGAGGAACAGGGTCCAACATCACTGAGAGGAACAGGGTCTAATATCACTGAGAGGAACAGGGTCTAATATCACTGAGAGGAACAGGGTCTAACATCACTGAGAGGAACAGGGTCCAACATCACTGTGAGGAACAGGGTCTAATATCACTGAGAGGAACAGGGTCTAATATCACTGAGAGGAACAGGGTCTAATATCACTGAGAGGAACAGGGTCCAACATCACTGAGAGGAACAGGGTCTAATATCACTGAGAGGAACAGGGTCTAACATCACTGAGAGGAACAGGGTCCAACATCACTGAGAGGAACAGGGTCTAATATCACTGAGAGGAACAGGGTCTAACATCACTGAGAGAAACAGCGTCTAACATCACTGAGAGAAACAGGGTCTAACATCACTGGGAGAAACAGGGTCTAACATCACTGGGAGAAACAGAACAGAACAGACACCCGGACACCTGGCATTATCACACTGTAGGGGAGGGTGTTATCACTACCAGCATTATCACACTATAGGGGAGGGTGTTATCACTACCAGCATGATCGCACTGTAGGGGAGGGTGTTATCGCTACCAGTATTATCACACTGTAGGGGAGGGTGTTATCACTACCAGCATTATCCCAATGTAGGGGAGGGTGTTATCACTACCAGCATTATCAATGGTAGCAAATCAAATCAAATGTTATTTGTCACATACACATGGTTAGCAGATGTTAATGCGAGTGTAGCGAAATGCTTGTGCTTCTAGTTCCGACAATGCAGTAATAACCAACAAGTAATCTAGCTAACAATTCCAAAACTACTGTCTTATACACACAAGTGTAAGGGGATAAAGAATATGTACATAAAAAGATATATGAATGAGTGATGGTACAGAGCGGCATAGGCAAGATACAGTAGATGGTATTGAGTGCAGTATATACATATGAGATGAGTATGTAAACAAAGTGGCATAGTTAAAGTGGCTAGTGATACATGTATTACATAAGGATGCAGTAGATGATATAGAGTACAGTATATACGTATACATATGAGATGAATAATGTAGGGAACATTATATTAGGTAGCATTGTTTAAAGTGGCTAGTGATATATTTTACATCATTTCCCATCAATTCCCATTATTAAAGTGGCTGGAGTTGAGTCAGTGTGTTGGCAGCAGCCGCTCAATGTTAGTGGTGGCTGTTTAACAGTCTGATGGCCTTGAGATAGAAGCTGTTTTTCAGTCTCTCGGTCCCAGCTTTGATGCACCTGTACTGACCTCGCCTTCTGGATGATAGCGGGGTGAACAGGCAGTGGCTCCGGGTGGTTGATGTCCTTGATGATCTTTATGGCCTTCCTGTGACATCGGGTGGTGTAGGTGTCCTGGAGGGCAGGTAGTTTGCCCCCGGTGATGCGTTGTGCAGACCTCACTACCCTCTGGAGAGCCTTACGGTTGAGGGTGGAGCAGTTGCAACACACAGGATTATGTACAGTGGGAAGAACAAGTATTTGAACCACTGTAATTTTAATCATAGGTACACTTCAACTGAGAGACGGAATCTAAAACGAAAATCCATAAAATCACATAGGATTTTATGTAGGATTTTTAATGAATTTATTTGCAAATTATGGTGGAAAATAAGTATTTGGTCAATAACAAAAGTTTATCTCAATACTTTGTTATATACCCTTTGTTGGCAATGACAGAGGTAAAACATTTTCTGTAAGTATTCACAAGGTTTTCACACACTTGCTGGTATTTTGGCCCATTAATCCATGCAGATCTCCTCTAGAGCAGTGATGTTTTGGGGCTGTTGCTGGGCAACACGGACTTTCAACTCCCTCCAAAGATTTTCTATGGGGTTGAGATCTGGAGACTGGCTAGGCCGCTCCAGGACCTTGAAATGCTTCTTACGAAGCCACTCCTTCGTTGCCCGGGCGGTGTGTTTGGGATCATTGTCATGCTGAAAGACCCAGCCACGTTTCATCTTCAATGCACTTGCTGATGGAAGGAGGTTTTCACTCAAAATCTCACGATACATGGCCCCATTCATTCTTTCCTTTACACGGATCAGTCGTCCTGGTCCCTTTGCAGAAGAACAGCCCCAAAGCATGATGTTTCCACCCCCATGCTTCACAGTAGGTATGGTGTTCTTTGGATGCAACTCAGCATTCTTTGTCCTCCAAACACGACGAGTTGAGTTTTTACCAAAAAGTTATATTTTGGTTTCATCTGACCATATGACATTCTCCCAATCTTCTTCTGGATCATCCAAATCCTCTCTAGCAAACTTCAGACGGGCCTGGACATGTACTGGCTTAAGCAGGGGGACACGTCTGGCACTGCAGGATTTGAGTCCCTGGCGGCGTAGTGTGTTACTGATGGTAGGCTTTGTTACTTTGGTCCCAGCTCTCTGCAGGTCATTCACTAGGTCCCCCCGTGTGGTTCTGGGATTTTTGCTCACCGTTCTTGTGATCATTTTGACCCTACGGGGTGAGATCTTGCGTGGAGCCCCAGATCGAGGGAGATTATCAGTGGTCTTGTATGTCTTCCATTTCCTAATAATTGCTCCCACAGTTGATTTCTTCAAACCAAGCTGCTTACCTATTGCAGATTCAGTCTTCCCAGCCTGGTGCAGGTCTACAATTTTGTATCTGGTGTCCTTTGACAACTCTTTGGTCTTGGCCATAGTAGAGTTTGGAGTGTGACTGTTTGAGGTTGTGGACAGGTGTCTTTTATACTGATAACAAGTTCAAACAGGTGCCATTAATACAGGTAACGAGTGGAGGACAGAGGAGCCTCTTAAAGAAGAAGTTACAGGTCTGCGAGAGCCAGAAATCTTGCTTGTTTGTAGGTGACCAAATACTTATTTTCCACCATAATTTGCAAATAAATTCATAAAAAATCCTACAATGTGATTTTCTGGATTTTTCTTTCTCATTTTGTCTGTCATAGTTGAAGTGTAACTATGATGAAAATTACAGGCCTCTCATCTTTTTAAGTGGGAGAACTTGCACAATTGGTGGCTGACTAAATACTTTTTCACCCCACTGTAAGTATTTGATCACCTACCAACCCGTTTCAGGTCACAACATCTCAACAGGGTTTAGGTCTGGACTTTGACTAGGCCGTTCCAAAACATTATATTAGTTGCTTTTCAGCCATTCTGATGTAGACAAATTGCTTGTGTGTTTTGCATTATTGTCTTGCTGCATGACCCAGCTGGGCTTCAGATTCAGCTCACAGACGGATGGGCCTGACATTTTCCTGTATAATTATCTGATACAGAGCAGAATTCATGGTTCCAAGTTGTCCAGGTCCTGAGGCAGCAAAGCATCCCCAAACCATCACAAACTACCACCACCATGCTGGCTGACCCCAAACCATCACACTACCACCACCATGACCCCAAACCATCACACCACCACCATGCTGACCCCAAACCATCACACTACCACCACCATGCTGGACCCCAAACCATCACACTACCACCACCATGCTGGCTGACCCCAAACCAAACCATCACACTACCACCACCATGCTGACCCCAAACCATCACACTACCACCACCATGCTGACCCCAAACCATCACACTACCACCACCATGCTGACCCCAAACCATCACACTACCACCACCATGCTGACCCCAAACCATCACACTACCACCACCATGCTGACCCCAAACCATCACACCACCACCACCACCACCATGCTGACCCCAAACCATCACACTACCACCACCATGCTGACCCCAAACCATCACACTACCACCACCATGCTGACCCCAAACCATCACACTACCACCACCATGCTGACCCCAAACCATCACACTACCACCACCATGCTGGACCCCAAACCATCACACTACCACCACCATGCTGACCCCAAACCATCACACTACCACCACCATGCTGACCCCAAACCATCACACTACCACCACCATGCTGACCCCAAACCATCACACTACCACCACCATGCTGGACCCCAAACCATCACACTACCACCATGCTGGACCCCAAACCATCACACTACCACCACCATGCTGACCCCAAACCATCACACTACCACCACCATGCTGACCCCAAACCATCACACTACCACCACCATGCTGACCCCAAACCATCACACTACCACCACCATGCTGACCCCAAACCATCACACTACCACCACCATGCTGACCCCAAACCATCACACTACCACCACCATGCTGACCCCAAACCATCACACTACCACCACCATGCTGACCCCAAACCATCACACTACCACCATGCTGGACCCCAAACCATCACACTACCACCATGCTGGACCCCAAACCATCACACTACCACCACCATGCTGACCCCAAACCATCACACTACCACCACCATGCTGACCCCAAACCATCACACTACCACCACCATGCTGACCCCAAACCATCACACTACCACCACCATGCTGACCCCAAACCATCACACTACCACCACCATGCTGACCCCAAACCATCACACTACCACCACCATGCTGACCCCAAACCATCACACTACCACCTCCCCCATGCTGGACCCCAAACCATCACACTACCACCACCACCATGCTGACCCCAAACCATCACACTACCACCACCACCATGCTGACCCCAAACCATCACACTACCACCACCATGGGGTCTGACCCATTTCAAACCATCACCTTACCACCACCATGATTCACCGTTGTCTGGGACACTGACCCACCATAGACAGTATATGGAAATAAAACTGTCTAAATATCAATGTGTCTGTTGAGAGAGTGAGTCATTCCTGGGGTCTGTCTCTCAGCATCCATCCATCTGTCTGTTGTTGACACTGAGTAAAATATATATATATACACTACTTTAGACCAGAGCCCTATATAGTACACTACTTTAGACCAGGGTCCAATGGACTGTATAGTGCATAGGATGCTATTTGGCATGTACACTATAACTTCTCTGATGTGGACTTTTCTACTTTGTTTTTAGGTGAATGAGGTGTGAACCTGACGGTCCCCAGTACCCCGGGTGGTGATGTGAGCACGGACACCCTTCTCCCTCATCAGTCTCAATTATGGGATATTTACACCCTGCCTGGTCCCGGAACCCTGCCAGCCAAGCGGATAATGGCTCTCCACTCTCTCCAGTTACCCCGTAGAGTGTAGGGAGCCGACACCCCATCTCACACACACACACACACACTTCCCTTACAGCTCTGCTTTGTTCCTGGGTGGTGACATCATGGCCGTGGGGTTGCCAATGGGGACTGCGGCAGACTCACTCACACACACTCAAACTTTTCAGATCTCTCTGACGTCCAGGGGTTTTCACTCTAACCCGTTGTTCTAACACACTGCTAGATGAGATGAGGCAGCCTCAGTCCACTAAACTCCCTGTGTCCTAGTCTATCTGTACCCTGATAGACTGACGCCAGACCTGGCTCTACTCCCTCGCCCATGTACGGTGCCCCTAGAGCAGTGGTGTTCAACTCTGACCCCTACGAGGTTCGGAGCCTGCTTGTTCTCTGTTCTACCTGATCATCAATTACAGCCGCCTGATGTCCCAGGTCTAAATCAGGCCCTGATTAGAGGGGAATCACCCACCTGGTGTCCCAGGTCTAAATCAGGCCCTGATTAGAGGGGAATCACCCACCTGGTGTCCCAGGTCTAAATCAGGCCCTGATTAGAGGGGAATCACCCACCTGGTGTCCCAGGTCTAAATCAGGCCCTGATTAGAGGGGAATCACCCACCTGGTGTCCCAGGTCTAAATCAGGCCCTGATTAGAGGGGAATCACCCACCTGGTGTCCCAGGTCTAAATCAGGCCCTGATTAGAGGGGAATCACCCACCTGGTGTCCCAGGTCTAAATCAGGCCCTGATTAGAGGGGAATCACCCACCTGGGTTCCCAGGTCTAAATCAGGCCCTGATTAGAGGGGAATCACCCACCTGGTGTCCCAGGTCTAAATCAGGCCCTGATTAGAGGGGAATCACCCACCTGGTGTCCCAGGTCTAAATCAGGCCCTGATTAGAGGGGAATCACCCACCTGGTGTCCCAGGTCTAAATCAGGCCCTGATTAGAGGGGAATCACCCACCTGGTGTCCCAGGTCTAAATCAGGCCCTGATTAGAGGGGAATCACCCACCTGGTGTCCCAGGTCTAAATCAGGCCCTGATTAGAGGGGAATCACCCACCTGGTGTCCCAGGTCTAAATCAGGCCCTGATTAGAGGGGAATCACCCACCTGGTGTCCCAGGTCTAAACCAGTCCCTGATTTGAGGGGAATCACCCACCTGGTGTCCCAGGTCTAAATCAGGCCCTGATTAGAGGGGAATTACCCACCTGGTGTCCCAGGTCTAAACCAGTCCCTGATTTGAGGGGAATCACCCACCTGGTGTCCCAGGTCTAAATCAGTCCTTGATTAGACGGGGGAAAACAATGAAAGAATATCAGTGGAACTGTGTTTGAGGTCCAGAGTTGAATGTGAGGGCTCTATAGGGGCCTGTCAACCCAGCATGCAGGGGGGCTCTGGTCTGGCCCAGCCCCAGCCACGATGCCCATCACCCAGGAGAACGCCCTGAGCCACCTCCCCCTGTTGGAGGACTGGCTCCTGGGGATACAGACCAGGGACCAGCAGTCCACCATCAGCAGAGACCCGGACCAAGACTCTTACCAGGTTTGTCATAAATGCATATAGATGATGTATTATACCTGGATCCAGTGTTGTAGTGTACATAGCCCATCTGTAAATAGCCCACCCAATCTACCTCATCCCCATATTGTTTTTATTTACTTTTCTGCTCTTTTGCACACCAGTATCACTACTTGCACACCATCATCTGCTCATCTATCACTCCAGTGTTAATCTGCTATATTGTAATTACTTTGCCACCATGGCCTATTAATTGCCTTACCTCTCTTATCCTACCTCATTTCCACATGCTGTATATAGATTTTCCTACCGTGTTATGGATTGTATGTTTGTATATTCCATGTGTAACTCTGTGTTGTTGTTTATTGTTTATTCCATGTGTAACTCTGTGTTGTTGTCTGTGTCGGACTGCTTTGCTTTTCTTGCCCAGGTCACAATTGTAAATGAGAACTTGTTATCAACTGGCCTACCTGGTTAAATAAAGGTGTTCTCAACTGGCCTACCTGGTTAAATAAAGGTGTTCTCAACTGGCCTACCTGGTTAAATAAAGGTGTTCCAACTGGCCTGGTTAAATAAAGGTGTTCTCAACTGGCCTACCTGGTTAAATAAAGGTGTTCTCAACTGGCCTACCTGGTTAAATAAAGGTGTTCTCAACTGGCCTACCTGGTTAAATAAAGGTGTTCTCAACTGGCCTACCTGGTTAAATAAAGGTGTTCTCAACTGGCCTACCTGGTTAAATAAAGGTGAAATAAAAATAAATGATTGCGGTGTCTCAAACTCTTGACTGGTCAGGAGTCGACATTGTGGTTTTTAATCTGTAATTATGTTAATTACTGTAATATTGTGGAATGAGAGACATTTAAATGTAGTTTTCTATCTCTTCCTTCTACCAGGAGTCAGAACACGAGGTGGATGCCTGCGGCACGGTCAGCGACAGTACCAGTGGAGACATGTCTCTATGTCAGGCCTCTATACAGAAACTGATGGAGTACATTCAGCTCAACTTCACCGAGGACAAAGAGCCCAACGTCGTGGCACGACCCACAATGCCGGGCGGAGGTGTGGACGCGGAGGTGCGAGCCGTGTGTCTCACCAAGAGGGAGGGGGACGGGGCAGAGCTGGGACTGAGTTTCGGTAACATCCCGATATTCGGGGATCCGGAGGGGGAGAACAGGAAGAAGGGAGGAGGGAGGAGGAGGAGGAAGGGGGATCAGGGACCCGTGTTGGACGTGGGGTGTATCTGGGTGACGGAGGTGAGGAAGAGAAGTCCGGCGGCGAGGTGTGGTAGAATTAAACTACGAGACGAGTTGCTGTCACTCAACGGTCAGCTGATGGTGGGCGTCGACGTCACGGGAGCCAGGTAGGAGGGTTTATAATAATAATACATCTCCCCCACTCTCTCTCTCTCCCCCCTCTCTCTCCCCCTCTCTCTCCCCTCTCTCTCCCCCTCCCCTCTCTCTCTCTCCCCCTCTCCCATCTCTCTCTCTCCCCCTCTCCCATTCTCTCTCTCTCCCTCTCCCATTCTCTCTCTCTCTCTCTCCCTCTCTCTCTCTCTCTCTCTCCCTCCTCAATAACCATCCATTCAACAATAACAATAAGTATACAGTAGAGGACATGGGCAGGTTGGTCTGTCAGACACTGTCCCTCATCTTATGGCAGGCAGCAATGTAGTGCTCTGCCAACCCACAGCTCTCTGCGTCCTCCCCCAACAGGACGGGTAGCCTATCCTCATCAGAGAGGTCTTTGAAACCTTGACTAAGGGTTTCAAATTTGGGGAAATGACACTCTAATTGTTTTATATTTTTGACATTTTGTCAGGCAATGCAGCTCCGTCTCAGGTTCTGCTGTTGTTCTGCTGTTGTGCAGTGGTTGCACAGCCTTTCCTCTACGGGGAGCCAGGTTTTCCTGTGTCTACCCATCTCAATGGCAAGGCTGTGCTCACTGAGCCTGTACTTTGTCAAGGTTTTTCTAAGGTTTTGATCAGTAACCATGGTCATATAGTTAGCCACAGTGTACTGTTGATTTAGGGTCAGACAGCACTGCATTTAGCTTTGTGTTTGTGTTTGTGTTTCCCAATAAGCAATGTCGTTTTATTTTGACTGTGTTGTAATTTGTGTATTTCTGATTGATTGGATGTTCTGGTCCTGAGGCTTCAGTGTGTTAGTAGAACAGGTTAGTGAACTCAGCAACAGGACCAGCTGGATGAGGGGACTGAGGCTTTAGTGTGTTAGTAGAACAGGTTTGTGAACTCAGGACCAGCTGGATGAGGGTCTGTTGAACAGCTTCTATTACCATCAGACTGTTGAACAGCTTCTATCACCATCAGACTGTTGAACAGCTTATATCACCATCAGACTGTTGAACAGCTTCTATCACCATCAGACTGTTGAACAGCTTCTATTACCATCAGACTGTTGAACAGCTTCTATCACCATCAGACTGTTGAACAGCTTCTATCACCATCAGACTGTTGAACAGCTTATATTACTGGTCTCACACAATTTAAATGGTATATTTTCCTTGGTTTTCTCATAAATGTTTTACTCGGGCCCCCAGGACGATTTACTGGACAGAGAGAAAGCCAAAGAGACTTTGAACAGCTTCTATCACCATCAGACTGTGTTCAGACCATCAGACTGTTGGACAGCTTCTATCGACTGTTCTTCAAATTCTGACTGTTGAACAGCTTCTATCACCATCAGACTGTTGAACAGCTTATATTACTGGGGTATCAAAATGTTTTACTCGCCCCCAGGACGAACCCCAAAGAGTTTGGCTGTTCTGCTTCAGTCTCGGGATCAAAGCCTGGCTGTCTCGTCTGGCTGTGTCTGAGTTCTACTATTTGGTGTTTGTCTTTGAAATATAGGATACGTTTCATTCCCCCTAGTCTGTCTCTCCTATCGCTCACTGTGGTTTGGTTCTACTAGAGAGTGCTCCTGTTGGCCATGGGAATGAGAGAGGGGGGGGTGAGAGAGGAGGAGAGCAAGGGAGAGGCGAGAGGGGGGCAGAAAGAAATAAAAAGTTTGAGAGGTAGAGACAGTTGAAGAAAGTGAGTTGGAACTAGCGAAATCAGACTTTTCCCCCCGGGCTGTGAGACTGACTATACCAGGAAGGGAAAGAGATTGTGAATCTGGCACTTTCCCCCCGGGCTGTGAGACTGACTATACCAGGAAGGGAAAGAGATTGTGAATCTGGCACTTTCCCCCCGGGCTGTGAGACTGACTATACCAGGAAGGGAAAGAGATTGTGAATCTGGCACTTTTCTCCAGGACCTGTGAAAAAGCCCTCCTCTCCTCCTTTCTCTCCGACAACCAGTAGATTCTTTTAAAAGATGGCGGTGCAGTGGAAGGCCAGTCTTGCCGGTTCCTTCCGTTACTTATTACTTTGTTTGTGCAATAATTTGCTACGCTAAAAAAACGTTTTATCCTATTCTACTGAGCCGTTTACTGTATTGTCCAGAAGGAACCTGAAAGGAAGCGTTTCATTGGACGGTGTATACCACGTGTATCCTGTACATACGACTAATTCAACTTGGAACTTGGAGCAGTAACTCCGCCCTAATGCAAATATTATATATATTATATATAATACATTTAAAAATATATATACAGAATGGTGACTTTTAGGGCTCAGACGCACCAGAGATACTGACTGCAGAGAGGTACTTAGCACCTCTGCCACAACACAGATCCAGCACCAATCTAATAGAGTAACTTGTTTGGCTTGTATCTGCTGTAGATAGCTATGGTTAGCTAACTAGCTAGCAAGCTGCGCTAATGTTGTTGCTAACTAGCTATCATTTTTTTAGTAAGCCCTCGTTGATACTAACCAGATGGCCAAAACTAGATAACTAGCATAGCTATCAACATTATAATTAAATCACAATGGATTCATTTTAAATGATGCAGCTGCCTGTAAACTGCCGAGAATCAGTGGAGAAACTAGCTAGCAATGTTGTTCTAATGGAAAATGGTGTTGCTAACCGTTAAGCTAACGTTAGCTAGCAAGTGTACTGGCACTGGCAGTATGGGATAATGGACAGTGATTTAAATTATTTTATGAATCATCTTGCAAGATAGCTAGCTTGGTAAAGCATTTAGTGTTAGCATAACATGAAGTGTCTGCCTGGCCCACTTAGCAAGCTAACGTTAGCTAGCAAACTAATGAGCTAGTGCACATTATTCAACCTAATTTTAAAAATCCTTCTTCAAGCACAAAACAGCTAGATGTAAAGACTTGCTTTGGAAAAAAAAACATGTGCGGTGCATTCGGAAAGTATTCAGACCCCTTGACTCATTCAACAATAAGTGTTTTCCTCATCAATCTACACACAATACCCCATAATGACATCACAATACCCCATAATGACATCACAATACCCCATAATGACATCACAATACCCCATAATGACATCACAATACCCCATAATGACATCACAATACCCCATAATGACATCACAATACCCCATAATGACATCACAATACTCCATAATGACATCACAATACCCCATAATGACATCACAATACCCCATAATGACATCACAATACCCCATAATGACATCACAATACCCCATAATGACATCACAATACCCCATAATGACATCACAATACTCCATAATGACATCACAATACTCCATAATCTCCCGTTCATTCACATGTATTCAGGCCCTTTACTCAGTACTTTGTTGAAGCAGCGATTACAGCCTCCAGTCTTCTTGGGTATGACGCTGCATGCTTGGCACACTTGTATTTGGGGAGTTTCTCCCATTCTTCTCTGCAGATCCTGTCAAGCTCTGTCAGGTTGGATGGGAGTGTCACTGAACAGCTATTTTCAGGTCTCTCCAGAAATGTTCGATCGGGTTCAAGTTCGGGCTCTGGCTGGGCCACTCAAGGACATTCAGAGACTTGTCATGAAGCCACTCCTGCATTGTCTTGGTCGTGTGCTTAGGGTTGTTGTCCTGTTGGAAGGTGAACCTTCACCCAAGTCTGAGGTCCTGAGTGCTCTGGAGCAGGTTTTCATCAAGAATCTTTCCCTCGAACCTGACTAGTCTCCCATTGTCACTGAAAAACCTCCCCACAGCAGGATGCTGCCACCACCATGCTTCACCGTAGAGATGGTGCCAGGTTTCCTCTAGACGTGACGCTTTGTATTAAGGCTTTGTGACTCAAAGTCAAGTTGTTGGCCGCTGCCGAGCTTTGCGATTCTACAAGTAGAAACGTAAGGTTCGCCGGTACCCAGTCGATACGCAGAAGGCAGAGGAGACTGGGGAACAAAGCACAGTTTTAGGCATTTGAAAATAATATTTGAGGTAAATTCATTTTCTTTGATACAAACAACAAACAGCCTATAGAGTCTACATCCCCTTTGAACTTATATCGAAAATTGGATTCAAGTAGATTTCTTCCCTCTCCACATTTTTAAAGTGAAAGAAAGTTCAAATAAAATTGTCTAAATTGAGAGGAGAGGGAGAGACTAGTGTTTATTGGTTTGACCTTTTAAAGATGGAAAAGAAAGAAGATAAAAGACGTCATCAAGATATCTAGAAGAACAATAATCAAGATGTCACGACTTCCGCCGAAGTCGGTCCCTCTCTTTGTCCGGGCGGCGTTAGGCGGCGTACGTCACCGGCCTTCTAGCCATCGCTGATCCACTTTTCATTTTCCATTTGTTTTGTCTTTGTTTTACACATCTCGTTTCAATTCCCCAATTACATGTTCATTATTTAACCCTCTGTTTTCTTGAGTAAATGTACATGTATTACTCATTTCTGTTGTCCTGCGCCTGACTCCTCTGCACCAGCTACACCCAGACCTATTACACAAGATATCGAGAAGAACAATACTATTGTGTATACCATCCTTCTCAAACCCCCAGCGTGAATCCACATTAATCTCAATCAACCTCCTTCCCTGGCTGCGATCCAATCTAAACTGCAGAAAACGTCCATCTCATGGTAGGATTGCGTGTGGGTTGCACCTCCGGTCGACCTCCACAACAACAGACGTCCAGGACTTCCCCACCCCAGGACCCCCTCCTCCCCCAAATCCACCCTGTGGCGTTGAGTCGAAGGGTCCCAGATGGGTTGTGGATTAAAGCGGTAGCTCCAAGCCGGATTGCCAGGTCTTACCGTCTGGCTGCTCTGCTGAGGCCCCCAAATTAAATTCCTTTGTATGAGTGGCTTTGTGTAGGTGATTACACAGGAAGTACTAGTTACCATTCAGCTGCTGACTGGAAAGTGAGAGCCTACAACACTGTAGTGTACTGAGCCTGATGTAGTGTACTGAGCCTACTGTAGTGTACTGAGACTACTACACTGTAGTGTACTGAGCCTACTGTAGTGTACTGAGCCTACTGTAGTGTATTGAGCCTACTGTAGTGTACTGACTGTAGTATACTCAGCCTACTGTAGTATACTGAGCCTACTGTAGTGTACTGAGCCTACTGTATTGTACTGAGCCTACTGTAGTGTATTGAGCCTACTGTAGTGTACTGACTGTAGTATACTCAGCCTACTGTAGTATACTGAGCCTACTGTAGTGTACTGAGCCTGATGTAGTGTACTGAGCCTACTGTAGTGTACTGAGCCTGATGTAGTGTACTGAGCCTGATGTAGTGTACTGAGCCTGATGTAGTGTACTGAGCCTGATGTAGGGTACTGAGCCTGATGTGTGTACTGAGCCTGATGTGTGTTGTACTGAGCCCAGACTGTTGTAGGGCTGAGGGTGTGTTGAGGGCTGAGACCAGGACCAGGACCGATGTGTTGTATGAGACCAGACCAGGACTGGTGTTTGTAAACCAGGACCGAGACTGACTGTGCTGTAGGTTTGAGACCAGGACCGATGTGTTGTAGGGCTGAGACCAGACCAGGACTTGTGTGTTGTAGGGCTGAGACCAGGACTGATGTGTTGTAGGGCTGAGACCAGACCAGGACTGAGACCAGATGTGTTGTAGGGCTGAGACCAGACCAGGACTGGTGTGTTGTGTTGTAGGGCTGAGACCAGACCAGGACTGATGTGTTGTAGGGCTGAGACCAGGACTGATGTGTTGTAGGGCTGAGACCAGGACTGATGTGTTGTAGGGCTGAGACCAGGACTGGTGTGTTGTAGGGCTGAGACCAGGACTGGTGTGTTGTAGGGCTGAGACCAGACCAGGACCAATGTGTTGTAGGGCTGAGACCAGGACTGGTGTGTTGTAGGGCTGAGACCAGACCAGGACTGATGTGTTGTAGGTCTGAGACCAGACCAGGACCGGTGTGTTGTGAGACCAGGACCAGGTCTGAGACCAGACCAGGACTGATGTGTTGTAGGGCTGAGACCACCAGGACCAGGATGTGTTGTATGTGTTGTAGGGCTGAGACCAGTGTTGTACCAGGACTGATGTGTTGTAGGGCTGAGACCAGGACTGGTGTGTTGTAGGGCTGAGACCAGGACTGATGTGTTGTAGGGCTGAGACCAGGACTGGTGTGTTGTAGGGCTGAGACCAGGACTGGTGTGTTGTAGGGCTGAGACCAGGACTGTTGTTGGGGCTGAGACCAGGACTGATGTGTGTTGTAGGGCTGAGACCAGGACCAGGGCTGAGACCAGGACTGGTGTGTTGTAGGGCTGAGACCAGACCAGGACTGATGTGTTGTAGGGCTGAGACCAGGACCGATGTGTTGTAGGGCTGAGACCAGACCAGGACCGATGTGTTGTAGGTCTGAGACCAGACCAGGACTGATGTGTTGTAGGTCTGAGACCAGACCAGGACTGGTGTGTTGTAGGGCTGAGACCAGACCAGGACTGATGTGTTGTAGGGCTGAGACCAGACCAGGACTGGTGTGTTGTAGGGCTGAGACCAGGACTGGTGTGTTGTAGGGCTGAGACCAGGACCGGTGTGTTGTAGGGCTGAGACCAGGACCGGTGTGTTGTAGGGCTGAGACCAGGACTGATGTGTTGTAGGGCTGAGACCAGACCAGGACCGGTGTGTTGTAGGGCTGAGACCAGACCAGGACTGATGTGTTGTAGGGCTGAGACCAGGACTGATGTGTTGTAGGGCTGAGACCAGGACCAGGACTGATGTGTTGTAGGGCTGAGACCAGGACTGATGTGTTGTAGGTCTGAGACCAGGGACTGATGTGTTGTAGGGCTGAGACCAGGACTGAGACCAGTGTTGTAGGGCTGAGACCAGGACCAGGTGTTGTAGGGCTGAGACCAGACCAGGACCGATGTGTTGTAGGGCTGAGACCAGACCAGGACCGATGTGTTGTAGGGCTGAGACCAGACCAGGACTGATGTGTTGTAGGGCTGAGACCAGACCAGGACCGATGTGTTGTAGGGCTGAGACCAGACCAGGACTGATGTGTTGTAGGGCTGAGACTGAGACCAGGGACTGATGTGTTGTAGGGCTGAGACCAGACTGATGTGTTGTAGGGCTGAGACCAGGACTGGTGTGTGTGTTGTAGGGCTGAGACCAGGGCTGAGACTGAGACCCAGGACTGATGTGTTGTAGGGCTGAGACCAGACCAGGACTGATGTGTTGTAGGGCTGAGACCAGACCAGGACCGGTGTGTTGTAGGTCTGAGACTAGACCGGGACTGATGTGTTGTAGGGCTGAGACCAGACCGGGACTGGTGTGTTGTAGGGCTGAGACCAGACCAGGACCGGTGTGTTGTAGGGCTGAGACTAGACCAGGACTGATGTGTTGTAGGGCTGAGACCAGACCAGGACCGGTGTGTTGTAGGTCTGAGACTAGACCAGGACTGATGTGTTGTAGGGCTGAGACCAGACCAGGACTGATGTGTTGTAGGGCTGAGACCAGACCAGGACTGATGTGTTGTAGGGCTGAGACCCAGGGACCGGTGATGTGTTGTAGGGCTGAGACCAGACCAGGACTGATGTGTTGTAGGGCTGAGACCAGACCAGGACTGATGTGTTGTAGGGCTGAGACCAGACCAGGACTGATGTGTTGTAGGGCTGAGACCAGACCAGGACCGATGTGTTGTAGGGCTGAGACCAGGACTGATGTGTTGTAGGGCTGAGACCAGACCAGGACTGATGTGTTGTAGGGCTGAGACCAGACCAGGACTGGTGTGTTGGGCTAGGGACTGAGACTGAGACAGACCAGGACTGATGTGTTGTAGGGCTGAGACCAGGACTGGTGTGTTGTAGGGCTGAGACCAGACCAGGACTGATGTGTTGTAGGGCTGAGACCAGGACTGGTGTGTTGACCAGGACTGTGTTGTGGGCTGAGACCAGGACTGGTGTGTTGTAGGGCTGAGACCAGGACTGATGTGTTGTAGGGCTGAGAGACCAGGACTGATGTGTTGTAGGGCTGAGACCAGACCAGGACTGATGTGTTGTAGGGCTGAGACCAGACCAGGACTGATGTGTTGTAGGGCTGAGACCAGGACTGGTGTGTTGTAGGGCTGAGACCAGACCAGTGTTGTGTTGTAGGGCTGAGACCAGGACTGGTGTGTTGTAGGGCTGAGACCAGGACTGATGTGTTGTAGGGCTGAGACCAGGACTGGTGTGTTGTAGGGCTGAGACCAGACCAGGACTGATGTGTTGTAGGGCTGAGACCAGGACTGATGTGTTGTAGGGCTGAGACCAGGACCGGTGTGTTGTAGGGCTGAGACCAGGACTGGTGTGTTGTAGGGCTGAGACCAGACCAGGACCGATGTGTTGTAGGGCTGAGACCAGACCAGGACCGGTGTGTTGTAGGGCTGAGACCAGGACCGGTGTGTTGTGAGGGCTGAGACCTGAGACCAGACCGGTGTGTTGTAGGGCTGAGACCAGGACTGGTGTGTTGTAGGGCTGAGACTGTGTTGACCAGACCAGGACCGATGTGTTGTAGGGCTGAGACCAGACCAGGACCGATGTGTTGTAGGGCTGAGACCAGGACTGATGTGTTGTAGGGCTGAGACCAGGACTGATGTGTTGTAGGGCTGAGACCAGGACTGGTGTGTTGTAGGGCTGAGACCAGGACTGATGTGTTGTAGGGCTGAGACCAGACCAGGACTGTGTTGTAGGGCTGTGTGTTGTAGGGCTGAGACCAGGACCAGATGTGTTGTAGGGCTGAGACCAGACCAGGACTGATGTGTTGTAGGGCTGAGACCAGGACTGGTGTGTTGTAGGGCTGAGACCAGACCAGGACCGAGGGCTGTGTGTGTTGTAGGGCTGAGACCAGGACCGATGTGTTGTAGGGCTGAGACCAGACCAGGACCGATGTGTTGTAGGGCTGAGACCAGACCAGGACTGATGTGTTGTAGGGCTGAGACCAGACCAGGACCGATGTGTTGTAGGGCTGAGACCAGGACTGTATTGCCCTCCTTCTGTCTGTCCGTCTCTCTCTCTGTTTATCTGTTTTTGAGGTAGGAATTTGTGGAATTCTTTTGAGAGCAAATTTAATGTAGGCTAAGTGAATAAAGTAACAGGTCACATTATTCTGCTTTGTTGAAACATTACGTCTCTACAGACTCAGAGCAGGTCTGTCTTGTTAACGTTACGTCTCTACAGACTCAGAGCAGGTCTGTCTTGTTAACATTACGTCTCTACAGACTCAGAGCAGGTCTGTCTTGTTAACGTTACGTCTCTACAGACTCAGAGCAGGACTGTCTTGTTAACGTTACGTCTCTACAGACTCAGAGCAGGTCTGTCTTGTTAACGTTACGTCTCTACAGACTCAGAGCAGGTCTGTCTTGTTAACATTAATTATCTGTCCTCTCTGGATGCTGTCGATCTTACGGTCTTTATCCCAGGTGAGGGATATTTTACGGTCTTTATCCCAGGTGAGGGTTATAATACGGTCTTTATCCCAGGTGAGGGATATAATACGGTCTTTATCCCAGGTGAGGGTTATTTTACAGTCTTTATCCCAGGTGAGGGTTATTTTATGGCCTTTATCCCAGGTGAAGGTTATTTTACGGTCTTTATCCCAGGTGAGGGTTATTTTACAGTCTTTATCCCAGGTGAGGGATGTAATACGGTCTTTATCCCAGGTGAGGGTTATTTTATGGCCTTTATCCCAGGTGAGGGATATAATACGGTCTTTATCCCAGGTGAGGGATATAATACAGTCTTTATCCCAGGTGAGGGTTATTTTATGGCCTTTATCCCAGGTGAGGGATGTAATACGGTCTTTATCCCAGGTGAGGGTTATTTTACGGTCTTTATCCCAGGTGAGGGTTATTATACAGTCTTTATCCCAGGTGAGGGATGTAATACGGTCTTTATCCCAGGTGAGGGTTATTTTATGGCCTTTATCCCAGGTGAGGGACGGTCTTTATCCCAGGTGAGGGTTATTTTATGGCCTTTATCCCAGGTGAGGGTTATTTTATGGCCTTTATCCCAGGTGAGGGTTATAATACGGTCTTTATCCCAGGTGAGGGATATAATAGGGTCTTTATCCCACAGTATGAATCATCCCATGATATTCTCTTCTGCATTTTATCCTCCTTAGAACAGTCTAAAATGTGTCTCATACATTTAATATCGTTAGGGTAGAGACTAGAGATTTTTCTTGCTACTGTATCTGCTGTGGTAGGTTGATCTACATTCTACAGTGTATGTTTGCAATGTTGCTGTTGTTTTAAGTGTCCACTAGGGGTCACTAACAGATGGTCCTTAAGAGAGTCAGCTGCTGAAGCCTGTCAGTTTCTCACCACTCAGACTAGTGTCACTGTCAACTATATTGAACACACAGATAAATATTAAGAGTAATTAATAAAGATTAAACTATTTTCAGAAATGGCTTTTCACTCAAAACGTTTTTGCTTAGACTGACTGTTATCCTACTCTATACTAAATATGCCAACTCTTCTATAGTCCACAAGATTCCTGTGCTATTTGGTCACAGTTATGTACTGTACTGTACTGTTATGTACTGTGATGTACTGTACTGTGATGTTATGTACTGTACTGTTATGTACTGTGATGTTATGCACTGTGATGTGATGTACTGTGATGTGATGTACTGTGATGTACTGTACTGTGATGTACTGTAATGTACTGTGATGCACTGTACTGTAAAGAATGAGATTCCTGAATGATGTCACTGTCCCCGGGATATCTCCTCCAGAACTTGGCCATGTAATCATCGGAACGCGTATCTAGACTGCCTCGGTTAAAGACGTTGTGAAAGGAGACACTAGTGGAGTAGTAGGAGAGACCGGTAGAGAGACCTATAACAACCTATAGAGACCAGTAGAGACCAGTAGAGACCAATAGAGACCAGTAGAGACCAATAGAAACCAGTAGAAACCAATAGAGACCAGTAGAAATCAGCAGACCAATAGAAACCAGTAGAGACCAGTAGAAACCAGCAGACCAATAGAATCCAATAGACACCAGTAGAGACCAATAGAAACCAGTAGAGACCAATAGAAACCAGTAGAGACCAGTAGAGACCAAGGTGCTTTACACTAACTACCTGCACATATAATGCGTATTACTTTTCAAAGGCATTATATATGCCTTTATAGTGTTTAAAAAATGTTGTGTCCAGTACAACAATACATTTAGTTGGATGTGAAGAGAGAAATTAAATGTCCAGACTCTGAATTGGGTGAAGAAGAAACAAATACTTGATCAAATCCAGTCAGTTTCCAATTGTGACAAATCAGTGTATTTCAGTGGAATGCACCTTCATTTGTCTGATAATGGGCAGTAAAGTTTAGGTGTAAATTGTACCAAAAGGGGTACATTGATCCACCCTTTTGTTATTAAGAAACCGTACACACAATTAATAATTTGACCAAATATATTTAGGAAGAGGTCATCATTTCATGGAGTTTGTGAAGGAAAAAAAAATCACAATTGAAAAAGTGGTGAGCAAGTTATACGTTTTATAACCCTATAGGTCCAAAATCCAGATTTTTTTTACCAAGTCAAATGACTTCACCAACCCCACTCTCCTCTACTATGGCTTCTGTATACCTGTCTGCTATAACTGACAGGTAGGATTATACATGTGGTTCCACTATGGCGTCCTGTATTCCTGTCTGCTATAACAGGTAGGATTATACATGTGGTTACACAGAATCAATCAGTCGTTGCTCTGAATCTATATAGTCCTGCTGCCGTGCAATTAATGACTGTAGCTCATTATAATAGACTGCCACAAAGTGGGTTAAAAAAAGAAGCATTGTTGACAATCAAAATATGGTCATATCTACAATACGCCAATGCTTTTTTTTTGTCAGTATTTCTACAATTGCATTCGTAGCCAAAACCTGGATTACAATATTATGAAGTTGTTTGCGGGCAGAAGGCGCTCCGACTGAGCCGCAGGTGATTGAAGTGTTGAGTAGAGTAAACTAACTAGTACAAGGGCGGAGGGACACGGGGAAACCGAACTGCGCAGAGTGAGCAACTCAAGCAGGTCACAGGCAAGAAGACAGTGGAAAACCGTGGGGGCTGCAGCCGAATGATATTATGAGGATAGTATTGCAATACACTCGAGCATAAACAGTCGTTGGATTGAGATGGCACGGACGGCACCGGCTCTTATCAACAGTAGGAACACCGACGGCTGAGTTTACAGTATTGACTCCACCATTATGAAGAACGAGGAGCGCTCATAGTTCACTATCTAAACTAATACATAACAGGTTGTCTGCATAAAACAGAAGAAACAGACGTCAATTTAACATCTATTCAATATTGATTAAACGTAATTGTATTTAAATGACGTGGAAACAACGTTGATTCAACCAGTGTGTGGGCAGGGGGCTATGGCTTTCTTTCGGATACATTGTAACGGCCGGTTGTAACATTGCCCGGCTGCTTGAATGCCAGCCAGCTATTAAACCAATTAACGAACTACTGTCCTGGGATTGTGAACCGGTCACAACTCGGATTAACCCCGTGTGCAGCTGGCTCAGGCAGACGGAGGAAAAGGGGTAGCCGACATAACGGTGAGGAAAGGAGACAACCTGGCTAATATGAAGGTTCAAGTAGGGATTTAAGGTATGGTCGATTTCTCTTGGCTTTGAACTATTCCAATGTGATGCGCTTGTGATTTGGCTAGAGCGCTACCTGTGTTGTTTCTCGCTGTACCGTATAACTAGTAAAATGGGTAGTCCTAACGGTCTGATTTCAATACCTCATCAAGTGTTAGCTGACCAATAAAGCGTTTGATTTAAGTTACCGGTTGTTTTTGTATTCAGTGTAGCTGGCTCTATTTTATCTGGCAGGCCTACTGTAGCCCAATATGTACTCTTTAAGGAGCCTGACGTTACCGTTACTCCTTAATAAGGTCTAAGGACCTTATACTGTCTATTATTTTCAGAGGTTAACTGGCTCTGGCAGCCAAAACAGCTGAATACTCCATCTAAACCAACCCTGGTCTCAGAGCGTTTCGTATTGTTCTGCACTTAAATCCGAGATACTCTTTAGTATGATATGTTACGTTTTGTATGGTATGTATCAATCACCCTTTTCCATGTTGTAGGATATGTTACAAATTACAATTCATATTATATGTTACGAATTTGAAAGATGTCCAATATGTTATGAATTTGAAAGATGTCCAATATGTTACGGATTTGAAAGATGTCCAATATGTTACGGATTTGAAAGATGTCCAATACGTTATAAATTTGAAAGATGTCCAATATGTTATGAATTTGAAAGATGTCCAATATGTTATGAATTTGAAAGATGTCCAATATGTTACGGATTTGAAAGATGTCCAATATGTTACGGATTTGAAAGATGTCCAATACGTTATAAATTTGAAAGATGTCCAATATGTTATGAATTTGAAAGATGTCCAATATGTTATGAATTTGAAAGATGTCCAATATGTTATGAATTTGAAAGATGTCCAATATGTTATGAATTTGAAAGATGTCCAATATGTTTTGAAAGATGTCCAATATGTTACGGATTTGAAAGATGTCCAATACGTTATAAATTTGAAAGATGTCCAATATGTTATGAATTTGAAAGATGTCCAATATGTTATGAATTTGAAAGATGTCCAATATGTTATGAATTTGAAAGATGTCCAATATGTTATGAATTTGAAAGATGTCCAATATGTAATGAATTTGAAAGATGTCCAATATGTTACGGATTTGAAAGATGTCCAATACGTTATGAATTTGAAAGATGTCCAATACGTTATGAATTTGAAAGATGTCCAATATGTTATGAATTTGAAAGATGTCCAATACGTTATGAATTTGCAAAACGTTTTATATTACGATTCAGCAAAACGTACAATATGTGACCTGTTTCAGGAAGCTAGGCATATTTCGTACTTCACAGGAGAGGCATTTGAATGTTTTTATTATTTTAAAAATGTAACTATGATTTTTTTTTTTTTGCCAGAAATGCCTTCTGGAACATGTTAACTTTCATGTTCCTTAATAACAAACTTGTTTTCCATCTGTAAATATGAAATCCGTGCTTCTACACCTGCATTGCTTGCTGTTTGGAGTTTTAGGCTGGGTTTCTGTACAGCACTTTGAGATATCAGCTGATGTACGAAGGGCTGTATAAATAAATTTGATTTGATTTGAATAAAATTGTTAAATTAGGGGCCTAGTTGGTTTAGCCACAGAAAAATAACCTTCCCTATAGCCATGATTGGCTGAGATAATGGATGGGCTGGACATGCCGGGAGATGGGTTTGGATTGGTCTGCCATGTAGCATGCTTCTGTCTATAACGTGAACTGCTCAGGATGTGTTGATTATCCTTTCTACCGTGGCTTTTTTGAATGATATACGGTTAGCCATCGAGAATTTCAAAAGTTGTGCTACTTTTCTCAATAACAATGATACCCTGAATTTAGCAGGTACTATAGGTAGATCAGTTGGGGAAAAGTTGTGATTGGCTACTTTCTGCCCACGCCACGGTCAGTATGAACCAGAGTGACTTGACACAACGCTGGCCAAACAAGAAGTAGCTACAAACAAAACGGAGATAAATGGTTCCAGTCTGTGATTCTGTCAAAGTTAAAGCGTACTGTTAGCTAGCTAGCCAATGTTAGCTTGCTGGCTCGCTAGCTAGGTAACGCTACGTGTATGATCTGTGTAGTAATATGATTTGAATCAGAAGTCCATTTGCATTGGTAGTTATAGCCTAATGTTAGCTAACTATTTAACATTAAAGCTAGTTGGTTAGCTTTAGCTACCTACAGATTCATACTACAGCTATGACCATCAGTTTGTATTGGTATGAGTATGAGCTGGGGTTACCCCGGTTCATCGTTTAACTAGCTACATGTCTAAACAAAAGACTCCACTTCGCCAGATGTTTACATGACCCATCAAATTAGCCAGGTGTGTCTGGGGGTGGTTACAGCCATGTATTGTATTTCATGAACGTGTACACGTCTAGACAATAGTAACCCATCAATTTAGACAAGTGTGTCTGGGTAAGTGTCATGATAATGATGATGATAAACTAATGATGATAAACTATTTAAACTGTATATATATATATATATATATATATATATATATATATATATATATATATATATATATATATACAGTGGGGCAAAAAAGTTTCCACCATAATTTGCAAATAAATTCATTAAAAATCCTACAATGTGATTTTCTGGACTTTTTTTTCTCATTTTGTCTGTCATAGTTGAAGTGTACCCATGATGAAAATTACAGGCCTCTCTCATCTTTTTAAGTGGGAGAACTTGCACAATTGGTGGCTGACTAAATACTTTTTTGCCCCACTGTATATATATATATATAATAGTTGTTATCTGGACACTTTCTGTTTCAATTTTGCTGCAATGCAAATATGCCAGTAACCGTTTCACTGTGCTGTTTACACCTTCTGTATCCAGTGACAAACTTTGATTTAATTGATATAGTGTATGTTTACAAAGCAAGAGACGGTAATGTGAAGAACAACATGACCTGCACCGAAGTCAGATGGAGGATGTACAGTCTCTTCAGAAAAGCATTCAGACCCCTTGACTTTTTCAACATTTGGTTACGTTGCAGCCTTATTCTAAAATGGATTAAATATATATTTTTTCCCTCTGCAATCTACACACAATACCCCATAATGACAAAGCAACGACAGGTTTTTAGAATTATTTGCAAATGTATTAAAAGTAAAAAACATATACTTCATTTGCATAAGTATTCAGACCCTTTGCTATGAGACAGGTGCATTCTGTTTCCATTGATTATCCTTGATGTTTCTACAGTCGTGGCCAAACGTTTTGAGAATGACACAAATATTAATTTTCACAAAGTCTGCTGCCTCAGTTTGTATGATGGCAATTTGCATATACAAAAATAAAATACAACATAGCACAGTGTGTAAAATCTGTGAATGTATTGTATAAACTGCCTTAACTTTGCTGGACCCCAGAAGAGTAGCTGCTGCCTTGGCAAGAACTAATGGGGATCCATAATAAACCCCAGGAAGAGTAGCTGCTGCTTTGGCAGGAACTAATGGGGATCCATAATAAACCCCAGGAAGAGTAGCTGCTGCTTTGGCAGGAACTAATGTGGATCCATAATAAACCCCAGGAAGAGTAGCTGCTGCCTTGTCAGGAACTAATGGGGATCCATAATAAACCCCAGGAAGAGTAGCTGCTGCTTTGGCAGGAACTAATGAGGATCCATAATAAACCCCAGGAAGAGTAGCTGCTGCTTTGGCAGGAACTAATGGGGATCCATAATAAACCCCAGGAAGAGTAGCTGCTGCCTTGGCAGGAACTAATGGGGATCCATAATAAACCCCAGGAAGAGTAGCTGCTGCTTTGGCAGGAACTAATGGGGATCCATAATAAACCCCAGGAAGAGTAGCTGCTGCCTTGGCAGGAACTAATGGGGATCCATAATAAACCCCAGGAAGAGTAGCTGCTGCCTTGGCAGGAACTAATGGGGATCCATAATAAACCCCAGGAAGAGTAGCTGCTGCCTTGGCAGGAACTAATGGGGATCCATAATATACCCCAGGAAGAATAGCTGCTGACTTGGCAGGAACTAATGGGGATCCATAATAAACCCCAGGAAGAGTAGCTGCTGCCTTGGCAGGAACTAATGGGGATCCATAATAAACCCCAGGAAGAATAGCTGCTGACTTGGCAGGAACTAATGGGGATCCATAATAAACCCCAGGAAGAGTAGCTGCTGCCTTGGCAGGAACTAATGGGGATCCATAATAAACCCCAGGAAGAGTAGCTGCTGCCTTGGCAGGAACTAATGGGGATCCATAATAAACCCCAGGAAGAGTAGCTGCTGCTTTGGCAGGAACTAATGGGGATCCATAATAAACCCCAGGAAGAGTAGCTGCTGCTTTGGCAGGAACTAATGGGGATCCATAATAAATCCCAGGAAGAGTAGCTGCTGCCTTGGCAGGAACTAACGGGGATCCATAATAAACCCCAGGAAGAGTAGCTGCTGCTTTGGCAAGAACTAATGGGGATCCATAATAAACCCCAGGAAGTGTAGCTGCTGCCTTGGCAGGAACTAATGGGGATCCATAATAAACCCCAGGAAGAGTAGCTGCTGCCTTGGCAGGAACTAATGGGGATCCATAATAAATACAAAAATATAAATAGCTCAGGCAGTAGGAAGTTCTCTCATCCATTTATATGCAGATGATAGTCTTATACTCAGCTGGCCCCTCCCCAGATGTTGTGTTAAATGCTCTACAACAAAGCTTAGTGTCCAATAAGCTTTCTCTGCCCTTAACCTTGTTCTGAACACCTCCAAAACAACGGTCATGTGGTTTGGTAAGAAGAATGCCCCTCTCCCCACCGGTGTGATTACTTCCTCTGAGGGTTTAGAGCTTGACGTAGTCACCTCATACAAGTCCTTGGGAGTATGACTAGATGGTACACTGTCCTTCTCTCAGCACTTATCAAATAAGCAGGCTAAAGTTAAATCTAGACTTTGTTTCCTCTATCGTAATCGCTCCTCTTTTGTACGGAAGGTCCTAACAGTGAAACATCAACCGTAGCTGTCTGTATACACTTGGATCATATTCAGCAGTTTGTTGCTCCGTTGAAATCCCCTCTTACACTCCACCTCACCACACAAGTAGTGTATCTTTCTGAAATAGCTTTGAGCCGATGAGAGAGAATCCACTGAGTCTGGATATCAACCCACATTTGGTCATTGTCCCCTTCCTTTGCATTATTCAGGATGGTTTCCATGGAAAGACTAGAAGCTGTGTGTCGAAGGCTGCAAATCCCCTATATTCATTTGTGATCATTTTAGCTCGTCTGCCTTGACTAATGGCGAATGAATTCTCACAGGTGTCTATTCCTCTAGCCCAATATAGCCTGTTTTCCCTGAACACTCATAAAATAATATATTGTTCTAGTTCTCTGTACCCTGTCTCAGTGTTGTGTCGTCCTTGACTTGTCTCAAACATTACTCTATTCCCTACATAGCGTACGACTTTTGACCAAATGTAGTGCGCTATATAGGGAATAGGGTGCAATTTTGAACGCAGGCCTTGTTGCCAGTAGTGCCTGTCAGATTTGAGCTCAAGCAGTTGCTCAACCAAGCAGCCACAGTACATCTGTCCCCTACGGGTTCGGTTGGAGTCCACAGAGCGTGTTGGTAGTTAAAAAGCTTCCAAAGCACCAGAAATGCCAATCTGAGACCAGGACTTCCTGAATCATTTAGGAATGGAATCATTAATGTTATTCTGCAATGGTAATTAAGGTCAGGATGACAGGTTACGCCACCATGTGCATTTTGGGGTAGGAAGATGGAGTTATGAGTTTATAAGTAGCCAGTATATACACATCCATCCATTGTAGGTTGCAGAATGAGTTATGACCTTTGTTATCTTTCTTTAAGGGATGAGTTATGGCTTTTATTATCTTTCTTTAAGGGATGAGTTATGGCCTTTATCTTTCTTTAAGGGATGAGTTATGGCCTTTGTCTTTCTTTAAGGGATGAGTTATGGCCTTTATCTTTCTTTAAGGGATGAGTTATGGCCTCTATCTTTCTTTAAGGGATGAGTTATGGCCTTTATCTTTATTTAAGGGATGAGTTATGGCCTTTATCTTTCTTTAAGGGATGAGTTATGGCCTTTATCTTTATTTAAGGGATGAGTTATGGCCTTTGTTATCTTTCATTAAGGGATGAGTTATTGCCTTTATCTTTATTTAAGGGATGAGTTATGGCCTTTATCTTTCTTTAAGGGATGAGTTATGTCCTTTATCTTTATTTAAGGGATGAGTTATGGCCTTTATCTTTCTTTAAGGGATGAGTTATGGCCTTTATCTTTCTTTAAGGGATGAGTTATGGCCTTTATCTTTCTTTAAGGGATGAGTTATGGCCTTTATCTTTCTTTAAGGGATGAGTTATGGCCTTTATCTTTCTTTAAGGGATGAGTTATGGCCTTTATCTTTATTTAAGGGATGAGTTATGGCCTCTATCTTTCTTTAAGGGATGAGTTATGGCCTTTGTCTTTATTTAAGGGATGAGTTATGGCCTTTATCTTTCTTTAAGGGATGAGTTATGGCCTTTATCTTTCTTTAAGGGATGAGTTATGGCCTTTATCTTTCTTTAAGGGATGAGTTATGGCCTTTATCTTTCTTTAAGGGATGAGTTATGGCCTTTATCTTTATTTAAGGGATGAGTTATGGCCTTTGTTATCTTTCATTAGGGATGAGTTATTGCCTTTATCTTTATTTAAGGGATGAGTTATGGCCTTTATCTTTCTTTAAGGGATGAGTTATGTCCTTTATCTTTATTTAAGGGATGAGTTATGGCCTTTATCTTTCTTTAAGGGATGAGTTATGGCCTTTATCTTTCTTTAAGGGATGAGTTATGGCCTTTATCTTTCTTTAAGGGATGAGTTATGGCCTTTATCTTTCTTTAAGGGATGAGTTATGGCCTTTATCTTTCTTTAAGGGATGAGTTATGGCCTTTATCTTTATTTAAGGGATGAGTTATGGCCTCTATCTTTCTTTAAGGGATGAGTTATGGCCTTTGTCTTTATTTAAGGGATGAGTTATGGCCTTTGTTATCTTTCATTAAGGGATGAGTTATTGCCTTTATCTTTATTTAAGGGATGAGTTATGGCCTTTATCTTTCTTTAAGGGATGAGTTATGGCCTTTATCTTTCTTTAAGGGATGAGTTATGGCCTTTGATATCTTTCTTTAAGGGATGAGTTATGGCCTTTGATATCTTTCTTTAAGGGATGAGTTATGGCCTTTATCTTTCTTTAAGGGATTAAGGGATGAGTTATGGCCTTTATCTTTCTTTAAGGGATGAGTTATGGCCTTTATCTTTATTTAAGGGATGAGTTATGGCCTTTATCTTTATTTAAGGGATGAGTTATGGCCTTTATCTTTCTTTAAGGGATGAGTTATGGCCTTTATCTTTCTTTAAGGGATGAGTTATGGCCTTTATCTTTCTTTAAGGGATGAGTTATGGCCTTTATCTTTCTTTAAGGGATGAGTTATGGCCTTTATCTTTCTTTAAGGGATGAGTTATGGCCTTTATCTTTATTTAAGGGATGAGTTATGGCCTTTGTTATCTTTCATTAAGGGATGAGTTATTGCCTTTATCTTTATTTAAGGGATGAGTTATGGCCTTTATCTTTCTTTAAGGGATGAGTTATGTCCTTTATCTTTCTTTAAGGGATGAGTTATGGCCTTTGATATCTTTCTTTAAGGGATGAGTTATGGCCTTTGATATCTTTCTTTAAGGGATGAGTTATGGCCTTTATCTTTCTTTAAGGGATTAAGGGATGAGTTATGGCCTTTATCTTTCTTTAAGGGATGAGTTATGGCCTTTATCTTTATTTAAGGGATGAGTTATGGCCTCTATCTTTCTTTAAGGGATGAGTTATGGCCTTTGTCTTTCTTTAAGGGATGAGTTATGGCCTTTATCTTTCTTTAAGGGATGAGTTATGGCCTTTATCTTTCTTTAAGGGATGAGTTATGGCCTTTATCTTTATTTAAGGGATGAGTTATGGCCTTTGTTATCTTTCATTAAGGGATGAGTTATTGCCTTTATCTTTATTTAAGGGATGAGTTATGGCCTTTATCTTTCTTTAAGGGATGAGTTATGTCCTTTATCTTTCTTTAAGGGATGAGTTATGGCCTTTGATATCTTTCTTTAAGGGATGAGTTATGGCCTTTGATATCTTTCTTTAGGGGATGAGTTATGGCCTTTATCTTTCTTTAAGGGATTAAGGGATGAGTTATGGCCTTTATCTTTCTTTAAGGGATGAGTTATGGCCTTTATCTTTATTTAAGGGATGAGTTATGGCCTTTATCTTTATTTAAGGGATGAGTTATGGCCTCTATCTTTCTTTAAGGGATGAGTTATGGCCTTTTTCTTTAAGGGATGAGTTATTTTGTCTTTAAGGGATGAGTTATGGCCTTTGTCTTTCTTTAAGGGATGAGTTATGGCCTTTATCTTTCTTTAAGGGATGAGTTATGGCCTTTATCTTTCTTTAAGGGATTTTATCTTTCTTTAAGGGATGAGTTATGGCCTTTGATATCTTTCTTTAAGGGATGAGTTATGGCCTTTATCTTTCTTTAAGGGATGAGTTATGGCCTTTATCTTTATTTAAGGGATGAGTTATGGCCTTTATCTTTATTTAAGGGATGAGTTATGGCCTTTATCTTTCTTTAAGGGATGATTGTCCATTTATGTCACCTGTCAACTTACTTTCTGAGGTGGCCCATGGTATGAGGAAGGAGGTGTGGAACCACAGTTATAGTCTCTGTTTATAGAAACATGTTGGTTCAACTTTGTACGTTGCTTCCCTAGGCCCCGCCCAGCAGTGTCGTGGTACTAGAACTGGGACTTGACCCTGACTGAACCCGAGGTGAGTCAGGTCTTTAGGGTTGGACTCTGGTCTTTAGGGTTGGACTCTGGTCTTTAGGGTTGGACTCTGGTCTTTAGGGTTGGACTCTGGTCTTCAGGGTTGGACTCTGGTCTTCAGGGTTGGACTCTGGTCTTCAGGGTTGGACTCTGGTCTTTAGGGTTGGACTCTTGTCTTTAGGGTTGGACTCTTGTCTTTAGGGTTGGACTCTTGTCTTTAGGGTTGGACTCTGGTCTTTAGGGTTGGACTCTGGTCTTTAGGGTTGGACTCTGGTCTTCAGGGTTGGACTCTGGTCTTCAGGGTTGGACTCTGGTCTTTAGGGTTGGACTCTGGTCTTCAGGGTTGGACTCTGGTCTTTAGGGTTGGACTCTGGTCTTTAGGGTTGGACTCTGGTCTTTAGGGGTTAGACTCTGGTCAGAATTTGAGGTAGACTATATGATCACACCGTTAATAGATCCGTTGTTTTATTACTTGTGAGGCACAGCTGAGTGAACATACCATTTACATAATTATCTTTTTATTTTTATTTTACTGGGCTGATGGTGCCTGCATCTGATGGTCAGTCTCAGCGGAGGGAGAGAGCAGCAGACCGAGGGTCGGTCTCTCAACGTCCCTCCGCTCTCCCTTTCCTCCACTGACTCTGACCAAAATAGGGACACCGTATTCCAGATGATGGCGAAACTCGAGTTGCACCGCAGTATTTCTGCCTCATGCAGAAATATTGTTACTCCTATCAACAGAGCCAGTGAAATATTCCTGGATATAAAACCCCAAAGCTGCTAACAGCAACAACGTCTATAGATACATGTTCCTCCTCATTCATTACTGCTGCACTGCTTGTTGTAGTGGAAATAGGAACAGCGCTCATTTTATGGCTTATAAAAGTGTTGAATACTAAGTTGTTGACAGTGCTGAGTAAGAACTTAAACATGAACTCACTCATAAAAGCAGCAGTTTGTTGCTGTATTCATTGACAGTCTTTCTCTAGTCATGGATTTAAACGTTGTGAAATCTCACAGTATCATTTTGGCTGTAACTTATTTTTTTATGGCTGCTACGTGACTGCAGGCACGGTAATCTGAGCCATCCGATTGGCTCAGCCTGAGCCATCCGATTGGCCAGCGGTAGATGTATAGTGCACTTGATTTGCTCTCTGGGCCTGCGGAGAAGGCAGAGTGTGTCAATCAGACACATGAAATGTCTCAACATGGCAACATTTAGCCTACCCGTAGGCACAGGGCAGCTGAATCGGGTGCACCTACCGTTAATATCCCAAGACGAATTGTACAAAATAGCAACACGAGGCTTTATTACAGAAATGTTTGGCGATCAACTAGAAATGCAGATCGGACACTCGACCACTGCTGTTGAACGTTGAGTGAAGTTCAATTCCGTGCTTCTCTCTGTGGGCTGATATTTCTGTGTGGCAGCAGACTCGGGGCTAGTGAACGCAGCGGAGAGGGAACATGGCTCCTGACCTATTCAGAGTGTTAACATGCTGTTTTTAATATGACATGAAGCCTATTTGAAATGATGAGCGCTTCTTACACTCACCCTTTCATGTTGTTTATTAATTTACTTTTCACTCAAATCATATGGTTTGGTTTCAATAACCTCAAATCCAAGTGGTAGGTCTGGGTAGTCACACCAATAGATAGTGTTGGTTAAATGGTAGGTCTGGGTAGTCACACCAATAGATGGTGTTGGTTAAATGGTAGGTCTGGGTAGTCACACCAATAGATGGTGTTGGTTAAATGGTAGGTCTGGGTAGTCACACCAATAGATGATGTTGGTTAAATGGTAGGTCTGGGTAGTCACACCAATAGATGGTGTTGGATAAATGGTAGGCCTGGGTAGTCACACCAATAGATAGTGTTGGTTAAATGGTAGGTCTGGGTAGTCACACCAATAGATGGTGTTGGTTAAATGGTAGGTCTGGGTAGTCACACCAATAGATGGTGTTGGTTAAATGGTAGGTCTGGGTAGTCACACCAATAGATGGGTGTTGGTTAAATGGTAGGTCTGGGTAGTCACACCAATAGATGTGTGTTGGTTAAATGGTAGGTCTGGGTAGTCACACCAATAGATGGTGTTGGTTAAATGGTAGGTCTGGGTAGTCACACCAATAGATGGTGTTGGTTAAATGGTAGGTCTGGGTAGTCACACCAATAGATGGTGTTGGTTAAATGGTAGGTCTGGGTAGTCACACCAATAGATGGATCTTGGTTAAATGGTAGGTCTGGGTAGTCACACCAATAGATGGGTGTTGGTTAAATGGTAGGTCTGGGTAGTCACACCAATAGATGGGTGTTGGTTAAATGGTAGGTCTGGGTAGTCACACCAATAGATGGGTGTTGGTTAAATGGTAGGTCTGGGTAGTCACACCAATAGATGGGTGTTGGTTAAATGGTAGGTCTGGGTAGTCACACCAATAGATGTGTGTTGGTTAAATGGTAGGTCTGGGTAGTCACACCAATAGATGGTGTTGGTTAAATGGTAGGTCTGGGTAGTCACACCAATAGATGGATGTTGGTTAAATGGTAGGTCTGGGTAGTCACACCAATAGATGGTGTTGGTTAAATGGTAGGTCTGGGTAGTCACACCAATAGATGGTGTTGGTTAAATGGTAGGTCTGGGTAGTCACACCAATAGATGGATGTTGGTTAAATGGTAGGTCTGGGTAGTCACACCAATAGATGGTGTTGGTTAAATGGTAGGTCTGGGTAGTCACACCAATAGATGGTGTTGGTTAAATGGTAGGTCTGGGTAGTCACACCAATAGATGGTGTTGGTTAAATGGTAGGTCTAGGTAGTCACAATAACAGATGGTGTTGGTTAAATGGTGATTTTGGAGCATTTTTCCCCCTGCGAATAAGGAGAGGGTTATAGCTGAGTGGTTGACAGGACGTCGAGAGGGTTCTAGCTGAGTGGTTGACAGGACGTCAAGAGGGTTAGGGCTGAGTGGTTGACAGAACGTGGAGAGGGTTATAGCTGAGTGGTTGACAGGAAGTGGTGAGGGTTACAGCTGAGTGGTTGAGACGACGTGGAGAGGGTTATAGCTGAGTGGTTGACAGGACGTGGAGAGGGTTATAAATGAGTGGTTGACAGGACGTGGAGAGGGTTATAGCTGAGTGGTTGGAAGGACGTGGAGAGGGTTATAGCTAAGTGGTTGAGAGGACGTGGAGAGGGTTATAGCTGAGCGGTTGACAGGATGTGGAGAGGGTTATAGCTGAGTGGTTGACAGGATGTGGAGGGGGTTATAGCTGAGTGGTTGGAAGGACGTGGACAGGGTTATAGCTGAGTGGTTGACAAGACGTGGAGGGGGTTATAGCTGAGTGGTTGGAAGGACGTGGAGAGGGTTATAGCTGAGTGGTTGACAGGACGTGGAGAGGGTTATAGCTGAGCGGTTGACAGGATGTGGAGAGGGTTATAGCTGAGTGGTTGACAGGACGTGGAGAGGGTTATAGCTGAGCGGTTGACAGGATGTGGAGAGGGTTATAGCTGAGTGGTTGACAGGACGTGGAGAGGGTTATAGCTGAGTGGTTGACAGGACGTGGAGAGGGTTATAGCTGTGTGGTTGACAGGACGTGGAGAGGGTTATAGCTGAGTGGTCCCCACACGCTCTGATCTACACTGATTTGAAGTGGATTTAACAAGTAACATCTATAAGTGGTCATAGTTTTCACCTGAACTGACCTTAATGTTTTGCCCACTCAGTGTTTAGTGCACTCATTTTGACCAGAGCCCTATCAGGAACAGTGCACTACATAGGGAAAAGGGTACCATTTGGTACGCAGATCCTTGGCACGGTACAGCTTGGACATTTAGTACCCCGGCGTGGGAACGTACAGAAGGAAGTGTTTGTTTTGTTTAAACTCAGGAGACTAACATGTTTTCCCGCTTATGTGTATTCCGTACTGTAAACTCTTCTCAGGTACTTAGAGCCCAATCCAAATCCTCTGTTTTCTAGGGCTTCTCATGAAATGTTCATGTTTGAATTTGACGTGGTGCTTGGAGCAGGGCAGGAGGATTGCTGTGTATACATTTTGTGTCAGAAGAAAAAAGGTGAACACCGTAGCTAACTGATACTTCACTCAAGGCTTATGGAACAGAGCTGCTATCTTCTCTCCCTGCCTGAGACACAAACAACTACCACATGTTCATTTTAATGTAAGTTGTTCCTCATGGAGGAGAGACCACACCTTACCGGTCCCTAAGACAAGGAGGAGAGACCACACCTTACCGGTCCCTAAGATAAGGAGAGACCACACCTTACCGGTCCCTAAGATAAGGAGAGACCACACCTTACCGGTCCCTAACACGAGGAGAGACCACACCTTACGGGTCCCTAAGATAAGGAGGAGAGACCACACCTTACCGGTCCCTAAGATAAGGAGGAGAGACCACACCTTACCGGTCCCTAAGATAAGGAGAGACCACAGCTTACCGGTCCCTAAGACAAGGACAGACCACAGCTTACCGGTCCCTAAGACAAGGAGGAGAGACCACACCTTACCGGTCCCTAAGACAAGGAGGAGAGACCACACCTTACCGGTCCCTAAGATAAGGACAGACCACACCTTACCGGTCCCTAAGACAAGGAGGAGAGACCACACCTTACGGGTCCCTAACACGAGGAGAGACCACACCTTACCGGTCCCTAAGATAAGGAGGAGAGACCACACCTTATCGGTCCCTAAGATAAGGAGGAGAGACCACACCTTACCGATCCATAAGACAAGGAGGAGAGACCACACCTTACCAGTCCCTAAGACAAGGAGGAGAAACCACACCTTACCGGTCCCTAAGATAAGGAGGAGAGACCACACCTTACCGGTCCCTAAGATAAGGAGGAGAGACCACAGCTTACTGACACAAGAGGGACCATAATTTGCCACTCCCTGGGACAAATCATGTTGAAGAACACCGAAAGAGTGGCAGGACAGAGCAGCCTGTTTTCTGGTCCTGGTTTCCTATTACATCATGATGATGAAATGGAAGGAGGGAATCAATATCATATCTGTGTCTCAGAGCTGTAAACCTCATGGCCTGGAAACATGTTCTCTTTGTACCTAGCCGTGGTCTGATTACCTGGCCGTGGTCTGTTTACCTAGCCGTGGTCTGTTTACCTGGCCGTGGTCTGTTTACCTGGCCGTGGTCTGTTTACCTAGCCGTGGTCTGTTTACCTGGCCGTGGTCTGTTTACCTAGCCGTGGTCTGTTTACCTAGCCGTGGTCTGTTTACCTAGCCGTGGTCATTGTAACTAGCCGTGGTCTGTTTACCTAGTCGTGGTCTGTTCACCTAACCGTGGTCGGTTTACCTGGCCGTGGTCTGCGTAACTAGCCGTGGTCTGCGTAACTAGCCGTGGCCTGCGTAACTAGCCGTGGTCTGTGCAACTAGCCGTGGTCTGCGTTCCTTGAGTTGGGATTATGTTTCATTGTTTAGTTATCTAGCTAGCTATAGCATAATGTTAGCATTGCTAGCTATAGCCTAATGTTAGCATTGCTATAGCCTAATAGCTAACATTGAACCTACTTGGTTAACTTTAGCTACCTTTACATTCATTCAGGGTTGTAATGTTATGAGTTGGGATTATGGTTCATTGTTTAGTTATCTAGCTAGCTACATGTCTATACAAAAAAGCTCGTATGCAGCAACCATTTCACTGTACCGTTTACACCTAATGTGACAAATAAACGTTTATTTTTATTTGATATAGTGTGTGTTTACTAGAGATGGTAATGTGAAGAACAACTGACCTACACCGAAGTCAAATTAGGATATAAAGTTAGGCTAATGAGACAGTGTCCAAGTTAGTAAAATTCTCTGGTAGAATGCCCTGCTTTTTATTTTGTCACACTACTTTCTGTAATTGGCTCGCCATTAACTTGTAAATAATGATCTTGTTGTGAGTTTATTTTCCTGTAATAATGAATACAAATGAGTTAAAACTAAGATGTTGTCAGCTATATGATATGGTCATTGCTTGAACTGGCTAGTCAGCTAACTACACGTTAGCTAGCTAGCTAACAAGCTACAAACGAACCAAAACATTATTTAGAAAGTGGCTTTTAGTTGTTTGGTTACCTAGATTGACATACAGTTGAAGTCGGCGGTTTACATACACCTTAGCCAAAATACATTTAAACCCAGTTTTTCACAATTCCTGACATTTAATCTTAGTAAAAATTCCCTGTTTTAGGTAAGTTAGGAACCACTTTATTTTAAGAATGTGAAATGTCAGAATAATAGTAGAGAGAATGATTTATGTCAGCTTTTATTTCTTTCCTCACATTCCCAGTGGGTCAGAAGTTTACATACACTCAATTAGTATTTGGTTGCCTTTAAATTGTTTAACTTGGGTCAAATGTTTCAGGTAGCCTTCCACAAGTTTCCCAGAATAAGTTGGGTGAATTTTGGCCCCTTCCTCCTGACAGAGCTGGTGTAACTGAGTCAGGTTTGTAGGCCTCCTTGCTCGCACACGCCTTTTCAGTTCTGCCCACAAATTGTCCATAGGATTGAGGTCAGGGCTTTGTGATGGCCACTCCAATACCTTGACTTTGTTGTCCTTAAGCCATTTTGCCACAACTTTGGAAGTATGCCTGGGGTCATTGTCCATTTGGAAGACCCATTTGCGACCAAGCTTTAACTTCCTGACTGATGTCTTGAGATGTTGCTTCAATATATCCACATAACTTTACATCCTCATGAAGCCATCTATTTTGTGAAGTGCACGAGTCCCTCCTGCAGCAAAGCACCTCTACAACATGATGCTGCCACCTCCTTGCTTCAAGGTTGGGGTGGTGTCTTTGGCTTGCAAGCCTGCCCCTTTTTCCTCCAAACATAGCGATGGTCATTATAGCCAAACAGTTGTGTTTTTGTTTCATCAGACCAGAGGACATTTCTCCAAAAAGTACGATCTTTGTCCCCATGTGCAGTTGCAAACCGTAGTCTGGCTTTTTTATGGTGGTTTTGGAGCAGTGGCTTCTTCCTTGCTGTGGCCTTTCAGGTTATGTCGATATAGGACTCGTTTTTACTGTGGATATAGATACTTTTGTACCCGTTTCCTCCAGCATCTTCACAAGGTCCTTTGCTGTGGTTCTGGGATTGATTTGCAATTTTAGCACCAAAGTACGTTAATCTCTAGGAGACAGAACGCGTCTCCTTCCTGAGCGGTATGACGGCTGCGTGGTCCCATGGTGTGTATACCTGCGTACTATTGTTTGTACAGATGAACGTGGTACCTTCAGGCGTTTGGAAATTGCTCCCAAGGATGAACCAGACTTGGGGAGGTCTACAATTTGTTTTTCTGAGGTCTTGGCTGATTTCTTTTGATTTTCCCATGATGTCAAGGAAAGAGGCACAGAGTTTGAAGGTAGACCTTGAAATGCATCCACAGGTACACCTCCAATTGACTCAAATTATGTCAATTAACCTATCAGAAGCTTCTAAAGCCATGCCATTTTCTGGAATTTTCCATTTTTTTAAAGGCACAGTCAACTTGGGTATGTAAACTTCTGACTCACTGGAATTGTGAATTATAGTGAATTATAAGTGAAATAATCTGTCTGGAAAAATTACTTGTGTCATACACAAAGTAGATGTCCTAACCGAATTGCCAAAACTATAATTTGTTAACAATACATTTGTGGAGTGGTTGAAAAATTAGTTTTAATGACTCCAACCTAAGTGTATGTAAACTTCCGACTTCAACTGTATACTAAATTCACATTTAACCCTGATGGGTTTATTGGTGTTAAAATACACTATTTTGGACCACCAGCCTGTCGTTTTTGTGTGTATACTTTTTCACAACGACAAGTTTGATGTCGGACGATAACAGAATGTTCATGATGTCACTGTGACAACTGTCTACAGACATGTCCATAGACGTAGTATAAAGCTTTAGTCTTGATGTCTTTGGTTGTTTACTACACTACAGTACTCACTCTGTTTACTACACTACAGTACTCACTCTGTTTACTACACTACCGTACTCACTCTGTTTAGTACACTACAGTACTCACTCTGTTTAGTACACTACCGTACTCACTCTGTTTACTACACTACAGTACTCACTCTGTTTACTACACTACAGTACTCACTCTGTTTACTACACTACAGTACTCACTCTGTTTACTACACTACAGTACTCACTCTGTTTAATATACTACCGTACTCACTCTGTTTACTACATTACCGTACTCACTCTGTTTACTACACTACAGTACTCACTCTGTTTACTACACTACAGTACTCACTCTGTTTAATACACTACAGTACTCACTCTGTTTACTACACTACCGTACTCACTCTGTTTACTACACTACCGTACTCACTCTGTTTACTACACTACAGTACTCACTCTGTTTACTACACTACCGTACTCACTCTGTTTACTACACTACAGTACTCACTCTGTTTAGTACACTACCGTACTCACTCTGTTTACTACACTACCGTACTCACTCTGTTTAGTACACTACAGTACTCACTCTGTTTAGTACACTACAGTACTCACTCTGTTTACTACACTACCGTACTCACTCTGTTTACTACACTACCGTACTCACTCTGTTTACTACACTACCGTACTCACTCTGTTTACTACACTACAGTACTCACTCTGTTTACTACACTACAGTACTCACTCTGTTTAATACACTTCCGTACTCACTCTGTTTACTACACTACAGTACTCACTCTGTTTACTACACTACAGTACTCACTCTGTTTACTACACTACAGTACTCACTCTGTTTACTACATTACCGTACTCACTCTGTTTACTACACTACAGTACTCACTCTATTTACTACACTACAGTACTCACTCTGTTTAGCACATGGCCTCACATGTGAATCCTTAAAGAGATGGGTGTGGCTAAAGGCTTAAGAGGGTGTGAACGATACTAAATGGGTGTGGACAAAGAAGAGCTCTCCAGTACATATACCAAAACATTCAAGGGACATTTTCTCAAAAGGGAGTTTGCAAGTATATCAACTTTCAAATCAGAATTACTTTCCAATTGTTTCTCAACTGTAGTGTATGTAATACCATTTTCTAGCTCTGAGTATCTACTTTTTTCCAAATGTAAAAAACACCATTACAAATTTTGCGACATAAGACCGAATGGAGCCGGTCGGTCACATTTGGGATGCGGTCTGAGTTGTTGTTGTTTGGCCCGTTAGATTTTACAGCTGCTGAATTCCTTGCCTGCGCTGAGATAATGGTGCTTGTTTTTCTTCTTGTTTGTGTGTGTGTATGGGCGTGTGTGTGTGTGTGTGTGTGTGTGTGTGTGTGTGTGTGTGTGTGTGTGTGTGTGTGTGTGTGTGGGCATGCCTGCATGTTGTGTGTGTGTGTGTGTGTGTGTGTGTGTGTGTGTGTGTGTGTGTGTGTGTGTGTGTGTGTGGGGCGGGCGGGCCTGCATGTTGTTTGTGTGTGTGTATGGGCGTGCCTGCATGTTGTGTGTGTGTGTGTGTGTGTGGGCGGGCGGGCCTGCATGTTGTTTGTGTGTGTGTGTGTGTATGGGCGTGCCTGCATGTTTGTGTGTGTGTGTGCGTGTGTGTGGGTGTGACTGCATGTTGTGTGTGTGTGGGTGTGACTGCATGGTGTGTGTGTGTGTGTGTTGTGTGTGTGTGTGTGTGTGTGTGTGTGTGTGTGTGTGTGTGTGTGTGTGTGTGTGTGTGTGTGTGTGTGTGTGTGTGTGTGTGTGTGTGTGTATGTATCAACCATACGTTTAGTTTGAGAGAATTCCTGCCTAATCTTCCTGTGAGGGGGAAATAACCACCTTCAACAGCAGATTACATGATATGGGGTTGGAGTGAACATTCCTCCTAGAGATAAGTCTTTATGTAACAGTACCAGGCTGACTCCCCTATGGCACCCTATTCCCTACATAGTGCACTACTTTAGACCAGAGCCCTATGGCACCTTATTCCCTACATAGTGCACTACTTTAGACCAGAGTCCTATGGCACCCTATTCCCTACATAGTGCACTACTTTAGACCAGAGCCCTATGGCACCCTATTCCCTACATAGTGCACTACTTTAGACCAGAGCTCTATGGACAACAGTCAACAGTAGTGCATTATAAAGGGAAAGGGGGCCATTTGGGACTGTCCTAAACAGTCGCTATCTAACATCAGGACAGCCCTATTTCTTGTCCTGCGGTTGGTATAATGGTTTGAACAAGGCCTCGCTAGATTGTCATCAATATGGACCAACCCTTTTAGAAAAAACATAATCAAGATGGCAGATATTTTCAGTTCAATTTGGATCCTTTCAAGTTCAGTAAAAATCACAAGGTTTGTAGAAGATTGACTGCTTTTAGATCAGAACATAACACAAATACCTGTTCATGTGTCTAATAAACAAACCCTTTTGTGCTTGTTGTCACTCGCTACTTTAGGGATACGGTGTCTGAGTGATAATAACGAAGTGCTAACTAGCTATGAGAGAATACCAAGACTGTGCAAAGCTGTCATCAAGTCGAAGGGTGGCAACTTGGAAGAATCTCAAATTTAAAATATATCTTGATTTGTTTAACACTTTTTTTGTTTACTACATGATTCCATGTGTGTTATTTTATAGTTTTGATGTCTTCACTATTATTCTACAATGTAGAAAATAGTACAAAAATAACTAAAAAAAACCTTGAATGAGTAGGTGTGTCCAAACTTGTGACTGGTACTGTGTGTGTACACATGTTGTCCATTTGTTTCTAGTAGATAGACCATACGGTTCAAGAGAAAATAGCCTAATTCACGAAAAAACATTTAATCAAAACTGGCATTATTTTCACTTAACTCTGCAAGTCTTTCAACTATTGACTGTGTTCACAACTGACACCAGTTATTTTAACTGTAATGCAGTTGATTGGTGATGATGCCCTGTCCCAGACCTGCTGTTTTCAACTCTCTAGAGACAGCAGGAGCGGTAGAGATACTCTTAATGATCGGCTATGACATTTACTCCTGAGGTGCTGACCTGTTGCACCCTCGACAACTACTGTGACTATTATTATTTGACCCAGCTGGTCATCTATGAACATTTGAACATCTTGGCCATGTTCTGTTATAATCTCCACCCGGCACAGCCAGAAGAGGACTGGCCACCCCTCATAGCCTGGTTCCTCTCTAGGTTTCTTCCTAGGTTTTGGCCTTTCTAGGGAGTTTTTCCTAGCCACCGTGCTTCTACACCTGCATTGCTTGCTGTTTGGGGTTTTAGGCTGGGTTTCTGTACAGCACTTTGAGACATCTGCTGATGTAAGAAGGGCAATATAAATACATTTGATTTTATTTGACATGAACATGTGTTGTTGTTGACATCAATACCGTTATACTCAGATTTTTAACCTCCACATTGTGGGAAATACACATATAAACAATAGCCTAAATGGAATAAAATTGTTTTGGTCACATACACGTGTTTAGCAGATGTTATTGCGGATGTAGAGAAATGCTTGTGTTTCGAGCTCCAACAGTGCAGTAATATATTGGCTGAGCTCCTATGTCAAGCACCGGGAAACGGACTCCAACATCTTAGAAGAGGTACGGTCTTTTCCTTTAGCCGGTGGCTTGCAATTAGCTGGATGGCTACAGAGCCCTGAATCACTACGAGTGGTGCGGAGCAGACCCATTTAATGGTTGTGTATGACGGCTCCTTGAAGTATGAATGTTCTGACTGTTGCTTGAGGCCCCCGTCGCTATAAATGCTGTACGGCCACTGCAGATGTCAGATTGACCATAAAATCGTCTTTCATTTCAGAATGGTTAAGGTTTAGGATAGGGGTTTAAAACCAAAAAGAGAACAAACAAAAAAACTGTGTCCACGACTGGGATCGAACACGCAACCTTCTGATCCAGAGTCATGGGACAACGTAAAACCCAACCCATCTTGATGGTGATCACGCTCACTGCTGCCCTTAGTGGCCAAGGGTAGAAAGGCATTTCCCGACGTCCTCAGGACATGGACAGATGTCCAATTTCGACGTCAATCTTGAACGACCTGGCTGATAAATAGTAACTGTATTGTTAACTCATATAAATAGAGTCAGTAACTGTATTGTTAACTGATATAAATAGAGTCAGTAACTGTATTGTTAACTGATATAAATAGAGTCAGTAACTGTATTGTTAACTCAAATAGAGTCAGTAACTGTATTGTTAACTCATATAAATAGAGTCAGTAACTGTATTGTTAACTCATATAAATAGAGTCAGTAACTGTATTGTTAACTCATATAAATAGAGTCAGTAACTGTATTGTTAACTCAAATAGAGTTAGTAACTGTATTGTTAACTCATATAAATAGAGTTAGTAACTGTATTGTTAACTCATATAAATAGAGTTAGTAACTGTATTGTTAACTCATATAAATAGAGTCAGTAACTGTATTGTTAACTCATATAAATAGAGTCAGTAACTGTATTGTTAACTCATATAAATAGAGTTAGTAACTGTATTGTTAACTCATATAAATATAAATAGAGTCAGTAACTGTATTGTTAACTCATATAAATATAAATAGAGTCAGTAACTGTATTGTTAACTCAAATAGAGTCAGTAACTGTATTGTTAACTCATATAGAGTCAGTAACTGTATTGTTAACTCAAATAGAGTCAGTAACTGTATTGTTAACTCAAATAGAGTCAGTAACTGTATTGTTAACTCATATAAATAGAGTTAGTAACTGTATTGTTAACTCATATAAATAGAGTCAGTAACTGTATTGTTAACTCATATAAATAGAGTCAGTAACTGTATTGTTAACTCATATAAATAGAGTTAGTAACTGTATTGTTAACTCATATAAAGTCAGTAACTGTATTGTTAACTCAAATAGAGTCAGTAACTGTATTGTTAACTCAAATAGAGTCAGTAACTGTATTGTTAACTCATATAAATAGAGTTAGTAACTGTATTGTTAACTCATATAAATAGAGTCAGTAACTGTATTGTTAACTCATATAAATAGAGTCAGTAACTGTATTGTTAACTCATATAAATAGAGTTAGTAACTGTATTGTTAACTCATATAAATATAAATAGAGTCAGTAACTGTATTGTTAACTCAAATAGAGTCAGTAACTGTATTGTTAACTCAAATAGAGTTAGTAACTGTATTGTTAACTCATATAAATATAAATAGAGTCAGTAACTGTATTGTTAACTCATATAAATAGAGTTAGTAACTGTATTGTTAACTCATATAAATATAAATAGAGTCAGTAACTGTATTGTTAACTCATATAAATATAAATAGAGTCAGTAACTGTATTTTTAACTCATATAAATATAAATAGAGTCAGTAACTGTATTGGTAACTCATATAAATATAAATAGAGTCAGTAACTGTATTGTTAACTCAAATAGAGTCAGTAACTGTATTGTAAACTCATATAAATAGAGTCAGTAACTGTATTGTAAACTCATATAAATAGAGTCAGTAACTGTATTGTTAACTGATATAAATAGAGTCAGTAACTGTATTGTTAACTGATATAAATAGAGTCAGTAACTGTATTGTTAACTCATATAAATAGAGCTAGTAACTGTATTGTTAACTCATATAAATAGAGCTAGTAACTGTATTTCTATGTTTAAACCACCTTTTTAAGATGCTCTTGAAGAGGGCCTTTGCTTAGTAAACATAACACATGGTAGTACACACAGAAGTAACACATTGTTGACCGTATTGTGGTTGCCGCGGTAGGCACGCTAGGCCCTACGACGTGGTGGTGAATAGATGGATGGTCCGGGGGGACGAAGGGTTCATCAGTATCACTAACAGCCAAGAGGCATTGAAAGAGGATGGTTGTTGGAGATCTTAGCGAAAGGCCCCCCCCTTCTCATCACCTCTTGTCCTCGTTCAATGGAAAGAATACAATGAGAATAGAATTTACTATAGAAGCCAGTTGAATCTTTTTTTTGTAAAAATGTATTAAAACATTTATAAAGATGAGGTTTCCCTCAATGATGGTGATTACAGATTCCCAGCACCACGGCCATGTTATAAGTTGATGAGGATGTTTAATGTAATATTGAAGTCATTAACGTCACATGATGAGGATGTGAAGTCATTAACGTCACATGATGAGGATGTTTAATATAATGTGAAGTCATTAACGTCACATGATGAGGATGTGAAGTCATTAACGTCACATGATGAGGATGTGAAGTCATTAACGTCACATGATGAGGATGTGAAGTCATTAACGTCACATGATGAGGATGTTTAAGATAATGTGAAGTCATTAACGTCACATGATGAGGAGATTCACTAAATGTGTACATTCCATCTCCAATATGTTGTTAGGTTTAGGTTCAAGGAAGCCTCCACAATGTTCTCTCTCTCTCTCTCTCTGTCTGTCTCTCAATTCAATTCAATTCAAGGGCTTTATTGGCATGGGAAACATGTGTTAACATTGCCAAAGCAAGTGAGGTTGATCATATATAAAGTGAAATAAACAATAACAATTAACAGTAAACATTACACATACAGAAGTTTCAAAACAATTAAGACATTACAAATGTCATATTATATATATACAGTGTTTTAACAATGTACAAATGGTTAAAGGACACAATATAAAATAAATAGGCATAAATATGGGTTGTATTTACAATGGTGTTTGTTCTTCACTGGTTGCCCTTTTCTCGTGGCAACAGGTCACAAATTTTGCTGCTGTGATGGCACACTGTGGAATTTCACCCAGTAGATAAGTGGGAGTTTTTCAAAATTGGATTTGTTTTCGAATTATTTGTGGATCTGTGTAATCTGAGGGAAATATGTCTCTCTAATATGGTCATACATTGGGCAGGAGGGTAGGAAGTGCAGCTCAGTTTCCACCTCATTTTGTGGGCAGTGAGCACATAGCCTGTCTTCTCTTGAGAGCCATGTCTGCCTACGGCTGCCTTTCTCAATAGCAAGGCTATGCTCACTGAGTCTGTACATAGTCAAAGCTTTTCTTCATTTTGGGTCAGTCACAGTGGTCAGGTATTCTGCCGCTGTGTACTCTCTGTGTAGGGCCAAATAGCATTCTAATTTGCTCTGTTTTTTTGTAAATTCTTTCCAATGTGTCAAGTAATTATCTTTTTGTTTTCTCATGATTTGGTTGGGTCTAATTGTGCTGCTGTCCTGGGGCTCTGTAGGGTGTGTTTGTGTTTGTGTTTGTGAACAGAGACCCAGGACCAGCTTGCTTAGGGGACTCTTCTCCAGGTTCATCTCTCTGTAGGTTATGGCTTTGTTATGGAAGGTTTGGGAATCGCTTCCTTTTAGGTGGTTATAGAATTTAACGGCTCTTTTCTGGATTTTGATAATTAGTGGGTATCGGCCTAATTCTGCTCTGCATGCATTATTTGGTGTTCTACGTTGTACACAGATTATATTTTTGCAGAATTCTGCGTGCAGAGTCTCAATTTGGTGTTTGTCTCATTTTGTGAAGTCTTGGTTGTTGAGCGAACCCCAGACCTCACAACCATAAAGGGCAATGGGCTCTATGACTGATTCAAGTATTTTTATCCAAATCCTAATTGGTATGTTGAAATGTATGTTCCTTTTGATGGCATATAATGCCCTTCTTGCCTTGTCTCTCAGATCGTTCACAGCTTTGTGGAAGTTACCTGTGGCGCTGATGTTTAGGCCAAGGTATGTATAGTTTTTTGTGTGCTCTAGGGCAACAGTGTCTAGATGGAATTTGTATTTGTGGTCCTGGTGACTGGACCTTTTTTGGAACACCATTATTTCGGTCTTACTGAGATTTACTGTCAGGGCCCAGGTCTGACAGAATCTGTGCATAAGATCTAGGTGCTGCTGTAGGCCCTCCTTGGTTGGTGACAGAAGCACCAGATCATCAGCAAACAGCAGACATTTGACTTCGGATTCTAGTAGGGTGAGGCCGGGTGCTGCAGACTTTTCTAGTGCCCGCGCCAATTTGTTGATATATATGTTGAAGAGGGTGGGGCTTAAGCTGCATCCCTGTCTCACCCCACGACCCTGTGTGAAGAAATGTGTGTTTTTTGCCAATTTTAACCGCACACTTGTTGTTTGTGTACATGGATTTTATAATGTCGTATGTTTTCCCCCAACACCACTTTCCATCAGTTTGTATAGCAGACCCTCGTGCCAAATTGAGTCATAAGCTTTTTTGAAATCAACAAAGAATGAGAAGACTGCCTTTGTTTTGGTTTGTTTGGTTGTCAATTAGGGTGTGCAGGGTGAATACATGGTCTGTTGTACGGTAATTTGGTAAAAAGCCAATTTGACATTTGCTCAGTACATTGGTTTCATTGAGGAAATGTACGAGTCTGCTGTTAATGATAATGCAGAGGATTTTCCCAAGGTTGCTGTAGACTCATATCCCACGGTAGTTATTGGGGTCAAATTTGTCTCCACCTTTGTGGATTGGGGTGATCAGTCCTTGGTTCCAAATATTGGGGAAGATGCCAGAGCTAAGGATGATGTTAAATAGTTTTAGTATAGCCAATTGGAATGTGTTGTCTGTATATTTGATCATTTCATTGAGGATACCATCAACACCACAGGCCTTTTTGGGTTGGTGGGTTTTTATTTTGACCTGTAACTCATTATGATCTAACTATAATTAAAACCAGTGTGGGTATGATCTAACTATCATTAAAACCAGTGGGTATGATCTAACTATCATTAAAGCCAGTGGGTATGATCTAACTATCATTAAAACCAGTGGGTATGATCTAACTGTCATTAAAACCAGTGGGTATGATCTGTCATTAAAACCAGTGGGTATGATCTAACTATCATTAAAGCCAGTGGGTATGATCTAACTATCATTAAAACCAGTGTGGGTATGATCTAACTATCATTAAAACCAGTGTGGGTATGATCTAACTATCATTAAAACCAGTGTGGGTATGATCTAACTATCATTAAAACCAGTGTGGGTATGATCTAACTATCATTAAAACCAGTGTGGGTATGATCTAACTATCATTAAAACCAGTGTGGGATCTAACTATCATTAAAACCAGTGGGTATGATCTGTCATTAAAACCAGTGGGTATGATCTAACTATCATTAAAACCAGTGGGTATGATCTAACTATCATTAAAACCAGTGTGGGTATGATCTAACTATCATTAAAACCAGTGGGTATGATCTAACTATCATTAAAACCAGTGGGTATGATCTAACTATCATTAAAACCAGTGGGTATGATCTAACTATCATTAAAACCAGTGGGTATGATCTAACTATCATTAAAACCAGTGGGTATGATCTGACTATCATTAAAACCAGTGGGTATGATCTAACTATCATTAAAACCAGTGGGTATGATCTGTCATTAAAACCAGTGGGTATGATCTAACTATCATTAAAACCAGTGTGGGTATGATCTAACTATCATTAAAACCAGTGGGTATGCTCTAACTATCATTAAAACCAGTGTGGGTATGATTGTGATTTTAACTATAATTTTCCTCCGTAGTTAAGTTGTGTACTTGGATTGGGGAAATTGGCTATGGTTGCCCTATGACTATGCCTTGGCCTATCAGCAATAATACTCTACACATTCATTAGCTCAGAGCAAGCTATGTGATGATGTCCTTACTCTGCTGTTTTGGGGCCTATTTTCTCTAACCTGTATACCAGAAACACACCAGGAAAAGCAGTTGGAGCTTTGAGGAAGAGAACTACAGACCTGTCATTACCCATTATCATACGATGTAGTAAACCGCACAAGTCCCTGGTCAGGTTAATGTGTAACTGGAATAAAGACACGCACACGGACACACACGGAGACGCACACACACACACACACACGCACGCACACGGACACACACACACACGGACACACACACACACACGGACACACACACACACACGCACGCACGCACACGGACACACGGACACACGCACACACACACACACACGCATGCACGCACGCACACGGACACACACACGCGCGCACACACACACGCACATACACACGCACACACGCATGCATGCACACACGCACACGGACACACCACACACACACCCACGTCTGCAAATGATTTTCAAAGTCAGCCAGAAGTAACTGCAGTTACAGATGTAGAAGAACTGTAAAACTTGTATTTGAGGTTTTAAAAATACTTCTGAAATGTGTAATTTCACCAAAACACTGCATTCCATCAACGGTCAAGCATGGTGGTGGTAGTGTGATGGTTTGGGGTCAGCATGGTGGTGGTAGTGTGATCGTTTGGGGTCAGCATGGTGGTGGTAGTGTGATGGTTTGGGGTCAGCATGGTGGTGGTAGTGTGATCGTTTGGGGTCAGCATGGTGGTGGTAGTGTGATGGTTTGGGGTCAGCATGGTGGTGGTAGTGTGATGGTTTGGGGTCAGCATGGTGGTGGTAGTGTGATGGTTTGGGGTCAGCATGGTGGTGGTAGTGTGATGGTTTGGGGTCAGCATGGTGGTGGTGGTAGTGTGATGGTTTGGGGTCAGCATGGTGGTGGTAGTGTGATGGTTTGGGGTCAGCATGGTGGTGGTAGTGTGATCGTTTGGGGTCAGCATGGTGGTGGTAGTGTGATGGTTTGGGGTCAGCATGGTGGTGGTAGTGTGATCGTTTGGGGTCAGCATGGTGGTGGTAGTGTGATGGTTTGGGGTCAGCATGGTGGTGGTAGTGTGATGGTTTGGGGTCAGCATGGTGGTAGTGTGATGGTTTGGGGTCAGCATGGTGGTGGTGGTGGTAGTGTGATGGTTTGGGGTCAAGCATGGTGGTGGTAGTGTGATGGTTTGGGGTCAGCATGGTGGTGGTAGTGTGATGGTTTGGGGTCAGTATGGTGGTGGTAGTGTGATGGTTTGGGGTCAGCATGGTGGTGGTAGTGTGATGGTTTGGGGTCAGCATGGTGGTGGTAGTGTGATGGTTTGGGGTCAGCATGGTGGTGGTAGTGTGATGGTTTGGGGTCAGCATGGTGGTGGTAGTGTGATGGTTTGGGGTCAGCATGGTGGTGGTAGTGTGATGGTTTGAGGTCAGCATGGTGGTGGTAGTGTGATGGTTTGGGGTCAGCATGGTGGTGGTGGTAGTGTGATGGTTTGGGGTCAGCATGGTGGTGGTAGTATGATGGTTTGGGGTCAGCATGGTGGTGGTAGTGTGATGGTTTGGGGTCAGCATGGTGGTGGTGGTAGTGTGATGGTTTGGGGTCAGCATGGTGGTGGTGGTAGTGTGATGGTTTGGGGTCAGCATGGTGGTGGTAGTATGATGGTTTGGGGTCAGCATGGTGGTGGTAGTGTGATGATGTTTGGGGTCAGCATGGTGGTGGTAGTGTGATGGTTTGGGGTCAGCATGGTGGTGGTGGTAGTGTGATGGTTTGGGGTCAGCATGGTGGTGGTGGTGGTAGTGTGATGGTTTGGGGTTAGTATGGTGGTGGTAGTGTGATGGTTTGGGGTCAGCATGGTGGTGGTAGTGTGATGGTTTGGGGTCAGCATGGTGGTAGTGTGATGGTTTGGGGTTAGCATGGTGGTGGTGGTAGTGTGATGGTTTGGGGTCAGCATGGTGGTGGTAGTGTGATGGTTTGGGGTCAGTATGGTGGTGGTAGTGTGATGGTTTGGGGTCAGCATAGTGGTAGTGTGATGGTTTGGGGTCAGCATGGTGGTTTGGGGTCAGTATGGTGGTGGTAGTGTGATGGTTTGGGGTCAGCATGGTGGTGGTGGTAGTGTGATGGTTTGGGGTCAGCATGGTGGTGGTGTTATTGTGATGGTTTGGGGTCACAGCACATCTACAGTCTACAGACCCTACTGAGTATTCCCTGTGAAACCACACCACATCTATAGTCTACAGACCCTACTGAGTATTCCCTGTGAAACGACACCACATCTACAGTCTACAGACCCTACTGAGTATTCCCTGTGAAACCACATCTACAGTCTACAGACCCTACTGAGTATTCCCTGTGAAACCACATCTACAGTCTACAGACCCTACTGAGTATTCCCTGTGAAACCACATCTACAGTCTACAGACCCTACTGATTATTCCCTGTGAAACCACACCACATCTACAGTCTACAGACCCTACTGAGTATTCCCTGAAACGAAACATCTACAGACACCCTACATCTAAACGACACCACATCTAGTCTACAGACCCTACTGAGTATTCCCTGTGAAACCACATCTACAGTCTACAGACCCTACTGAGTATTCCCTGTGAAACCACATATACAGTCTACAGACCCTACTGAGTATTCCCTGTGAAACGACACCACATCTACAGTCTACAGACCCTACTGAGTATTCCCCTACAATACTTTCACTGCTGAACACAGAATAGTTCTTGCTCTGAGCCAATATGTATTACATAAACAGTGATTCGTGTTGGGGGACATTTATTTGACCTTAGAACATGTTTTAAAACCCACATTTAATGAAAATATCACTTAAAAATGAACAAAATATAAATCATGAATAGTTATTGATACTTTTCTACGATTACATAGGCGACTTTTAATGTAGAACATTTTAGAAATCCCGTGACCTGCAAGTACTGTATTTTCAGTGTTGCTGATGAGACGCTGATCATGTGATGGGCTCGCAAATCAAATGCCCCACATTGCAGCTGCAGCGCGAGTGCAAGTAGGGAGTAATAGAGTTGAATAAAAACTTAGACTTGAACTCATAAAAACAGCAGCTGTTTGATGTATTCTTTGACAGTCTCTGATCATGTTTTAATTTTTTAATTATTATTATTATTATTTATTTTTTTTACCCCTTTTTCTCCCCAATTTCATGGTATCCAATTGTTGTAGTAGCTACTATCTTGTCTCATCGCTAGAACTCCCGTACGGGCTCGGGAGAGACGAAGGTTGAAAGTCATGTGTCCTCCGATACACAACCCAACCAAGGCGCACTGCTTCTAAACACAGCGCGCATCCAACCGGAAGCCAGCCGCACCAATGTGTCGGAGGAAACACCGTGCACCTGGCAACCTTGGTTAGCGAGCACTGCGCCCAGTCCGCCACAGGAGTCGCTGGTGCGCGATGAGACAAGGATATCCCTACCGGCCAACCCCTCCCTAACCCGGGCGACGCTAGGCCAATTGTGCGTTGCCCCACGGACCTCCCGGTTGCGGCCGATTACGACAGAGCCTGGGCGCGAACCCAGAGTCTCTGGTGGCACAACTGGCGCTGCAGTACAGCACCCTTAACCACTGCGTCATCCGGGAGGCCCGATCATGTTTTTAAAAGTTATCAAATCACGTTGGCTGGTATCAAACTTTCCTGTGCCTGGAGGTCGTGGAAGCTCTGTCGGCACGGGGATTGGAGCTGTCCGTTTGGCCAGCGCAGTACGCACACTCGATTTAGCCACAGATCTCTCGGTCCGCCAGGGAGGCAGAGTTTGTCTTTTAAGACAAATTAAATGATTCAAAATGGGAACACTTTGCCTACCCAGTGCCCAGGGCTTCTGAATCAAGTGCACCTAACCACCAACAGGGTTTCTGAATCAAGTGCACCTAACCACCAACAGGGTTTCTGAATCAAGTGCACCTACTGCCAACAGGGTTTTGGAATCAAGTGCACCTACTGCCAACAGGGTTTCTGAATCAAGTGCACCTACTGCCAACAGGGCTTTCTGAATCAAGTGCACCTACTGCCAACAGGGTTTCTGTATCAAGTGCACCTACTGCCAACAGGGCTTACTGAATCAAGTGCACCTACTGCCAACAGGGTTTCTGAATCAAGTGCACCTACTGCCAACAGGGTTTCTGAATCAAGTGCACCTACTGCCAACAGGGCTTTCTGAATCAACTGCACCTACTGCCAACAGGGTTTCTGAATCAAGTGCACCTACTGCCAACAGGGTTTCTGAATCAAGTGCACCTACCACCAGCAGGGTTTCTGAATCAAGTGCACCTACTGCCAACAGGGTTTCTGAATCAAGTGCACCTACTGCCAACAGGGTTTCTGAATCAAGTGCACCTACTGCCAACAGGGCTTTCTGAATCAAGTGCACCTACTGCCAACAGGGCTTTCTGAATCAAGTGCACCTACTGCCAACAGGGTTTCTGAATCAAGTGCACCTACTGCCAACAGGGCTTTCTGAATCAAGTGCACCTACTGCCAACAGGGCTTTCTGAATCAAGTGCACCTACTGCCAACAGGGTTTCTGAATCAAGTTCACCTACTGCCAACAGGGCTTTCTGAATCAAGTGCACCTACTGCCAACAGGGCTTTCTGAATCAAGTGCACCTACTGCCAACAGGGCTTTCTGAATCAAGTGCACCTACTGCCAACAGGGCTTTCTGAATCAAGTGCACCTACTGCCAACAGGGTTTCTGAATCAAGTGCACCTACTGCCAACAAGGTTTCTGAATCAAGTGCACCTACTGCCAACAGGGCTTTCTGAATCAAGTGCACCTATTGCCAACAGGGCTTTCTGTATCAAGTGCACCTACTGCCAACAGGGTTTCTGAATCAAGTGCACCTACTGCCAACAGGGCTTTCTGAATCAAGTGCACCTACTGCCAACAGGGCTTTCTGAATCAAGTGCACCTACTGCCAACAGGGCTTTCTGAATCAAGTGCACCTACTGCCAACAGGGTTTCTGAATCAAGTGCACCTACTGCCAACAGGGCTTTCTGAATCAAGTGCACCTACTGCCAACAGGGTTTCTGAATCAAGTGCACCTACTGCCAACAGGGCTTTCTGAATCAACTGCACCTATTGCCAACAGGGCTTTCTGAATCAGGTGCACCTACTGCCAACAGGGTTTCTGAATCAACTGCACCTACTGCCAACAGGGCTTTCTGAATCAAGTGCACCTACTGCCAACAGGGCTTTCTGAATCAAGTGTACCTACTGCCAACAGGGCTTTCTGAATCAAGTGCACCTACTGCCAACAGGGCTTTCTGAATCAAGTGCACCTACTGCCAACAGGATTTCTGAATCAAGTGCACCTACTGCCAACAGGGTTTCTGAATCAAGTGCACCTACTGCCAACAGGGCTTTGTGAATCAAGTGCACCTACTGCCAACAGGGTTTCTGAATCAAGTGCACCTACTGCCAACAGGGCTTTCTGAATCAAGTGCACCTACTGCCAACAGGGCTTTCTGAATCAAGTGCACCTACTGCCAACAGGGCTTTGTGAATCAAGTGCACCTACTGCCAACAGGGCTTTCTGAATCAAGTGCACCTACTGCCAACAGGGTTTCTGAATCAAGTGCACCTACTGCCAACAGGGTTTCTGAATCAAGTGCACCTACTCCCAACAGGGCTTTGTGAATCAAGTGCACCTACTCCCAACAGGGCTTTGTGAATCAAGTGCACCTACTGCCAACAGGGCTTTGTGAATCAAGTGCACCTACTGCCAACAGGGCTTTGTGAATCAAGTGCACCTTCCACCAACAGTAGAACACTAAATAAATGAGCACAAGCCTTTATGCCCTTATCATTGGCTTTTCTAAAGAAATGTTTGGTGATCGACTTGGAAAGCCTTGATCCACCGGTTGATGGCCACTGGTTTATTGTGTTCCACTCAGACGATAATGACATACATAATGTCACTGAAATGGCTTGGAAACTGAAATAATATGCAGTCAGAGATTTCAGAGCTGCATCAAGATAGCTGGAAGGGTAACAGGATGATTTACACTGTTAATATGCTTCTCACTTATTCTGACATCTCCCCTCCTCCTCCTTTCCTCCTCCATCTCCTGTCCTTCTCCTCTCCTCCTCCTCTATATCTCCCCTCCTCCTCTCCATCTCCCCTCCTCCTCCTCTCCTTCTCCCTACATCTCCTCTCCTCCATCTCCTCTCCTTCTCCTCCCTACATCTCTCCATCTCCTCTCCATCTCCTCTCCTCCTCCTCTCCTCTCCTCCTCTCCATCTCCTGTCCTCCTACTCTCCGTCTCCTGTCCTCCTCCTCTTCATCTCCTGTCCTCCTCCTCTCCATCTCCTCCTCTCCATCTCCCCTCCTCTCCTCTCCATCTCCTCTCCTTCTCCCGACATCTCTCATCCTCCTCTCCATCTCCTCTCCTCCTCCATCTCCTGTCCTCCTCCTCTCCTCCATCTCCTGTCCTCCTCCTCTCCATCTCCTCTCCTCCTCCTCTCCTTCTCCCTACATATTCTCTCCTCCTCCATCCCCTGTCCTCCTCCTCTCCTCTTCTCTACAGTTACCTGGCTGACCAGTGCTGGAATGGCGGCTGCATCTACCTGATCATGCTCCGGAGGATCAAGCGCAAAGCCCCTCTCCCTCCATGCAATGGAAACAGCAAAGTCACCAACAGTGGTGGCTCCGCCCACTCCCTGGACAACCTGAGCGGCATCTCCTCCGAGCCTCCCAGTAGCCTGCTGACGCAGAATGGCGATGGCAAACGTTTGCGAAAGTTCGGCGTCATCTCCCGGTCGTCGTTAAATCGTGATAGTACAGACGGTAAGGACGGTAGCTGTGACGATGGCGGTAGGGTGGCGGTGGAGAATGGTTACCACGGCTACAGAGGATCCACGGTATCCATGGAGATGGAGGTCACGCTCCCTGAGGGGAGACCAGGAAGGAAGGATGAGGGGCCCATGACTGTCCTGCCCCCTCTAGCGATCCCCCGCAACCTGCTGAACAGTGGAGGGACCGCCACCCTGCCTAACCGCTCCCACAGGGGACTGTCAGAACACAAGACAGAGTCATTCAGCAGTGATACCTCCAGTCAGGTAAGACAGACAGCCATTCAGCAGTGATACCTCCAGTCAGGTAAGACAGACAGCCATTCAGCAGTGATACCTCCAGTCAGGTAAGACAGACGGTCATTCAGCAGTGATACCTCCAGTCAGGTAAGACAGACAGTCATTCAGCAGTGATACCTCCAGTCAGGTAAGACAGACAGTCTCTAAGCAGTGATACCTCCAGTCAGGTAAGACAGACAGTCATTCAGCAGTGATACCTCCAGTCAGGTAAGACAGACAGTCATTCAGCAGTGATACCTCCAGTCAGGTAAGACAGACAGTCTCTAAGCAGTGATACCTCCAGTCAGGTAAGACAGACAGTCTCTATCAGTGAATCCTCCAATCAGGTAAGACAGACAGTCTCTAAGCAGTGATACCTCCTGTCAGGTAAGACAGACAGTCTCTATCAGTGAATCCTCCAATCAGGTAAGACAGACAGTCTCTAAGCAGTGATACCTCCTGTCAGGTAAGACAGACAGTCTCTATCAGTGAATCCTCCAATCAGGTAAGACAGAGCACTCTGTGGGTTCAACACATTGGTCAAATGGAGCTGCTTGATTTAGTCTACTCGGTACAATGGAACTATTGGAATAGTAAAAGATCACAACTCATAAGCTAAATTAAGTGCAAAGTATTTGACACCTACAGTGCCTTAGGGAAGTATTCAGACCCCTTGACTTTTTCCACATTATATTACATTACAGCCTCATTCTAAAATGGATTAAATCGTTTTTTTCCCTGCATTATGCACCGTAATGACAAAGCGAAAATTTACAAATGTATAAAAAAAACAGCAACAACAAATATCACATTTCCATAAGTATTCAGACCCTATACTCAGTCCTTTATTGAAGCACCTTTGGCAGCGATTACAGCCTCGAGTCTTCTTGGGTATGACGCTACAAGCTTGGCACAGCTGTATTTGGGGAGTTTCTCCCATTCTTCTCTGTCAGGTTGGATGGGGAGCGTCGCTGCACAGCTATTTTCAGGTTTCTCTAGAGATGTTCGATTGGATTCAAGTCCGGGCTCTGGCTGGGCCACTTAAGGACATTCAAAGACTTGTCATCCCGAAGCCACTCTTGTGTTGTCTTGGCTGTGTGCTTAGGGTTGTTGTTCTGTTGGAAGGTGAACCTTCGTCCCAGTCTGAGGTCCTGAGCGCTCTGGAGCAGGTTTTCATCAAGGATCTTTCTGTACTTTTCTCCGTTCATCTTTGCCTCGATCCTGACTAGTCTCCCAGTCCCTGCCACTGAAAAAAATCTCCACAGCATGATGCTGCCACCACCATGCTTCACCGTAGGGATGGTGCCAGGTTTCCTCCAGACGTGATGCTTGGCATTCAGGCCAAAGAATTAAATCTTGGTTTCATTAGACCAGAGAATATTGTTTCTTATGGTCTGAGAGTCTTTAGGTGCCTTTTGGCAAACTCCAAGCAGGCTGTCATGTACCTTTGACTGAGGAGTGGCTTCAATGTGTCCACTCTACGATAAAGACCTGTTTGGTGGAGTGCTGCAGATTGGAGTACTTGTCGAAAGTTCTCCCATCTCCACAGAGGAACTCTGGAGCTCTGTCAGAGAGACAATCGGGTTCTTGGTCACCTCCCTGACCAATACACTTCTCCCTTGATTGCTCAGCCTCGGCACAATCCTGTCTCAGAGCTCTATGGACAATTCCTTCGACCCCATGTCTTGGTTTTTGCTCTGACATGCACTGACAACTGTGGGACCTTGTATAGGCAGGTGTGTGCCTTTCCAAATAATGTCCAATCAATTGAATTTACCACAGGTGGACTCCAATCAAGTTGTAGAAACATCTCAAGAATGATCAATGGAACCGTTCTGCCCCCGAACAGGCAGTTAACCCACTGTTCCTAGGCCGTCATTGAAAATAAGAATTTGTTCTTAACTGACTTGCCTAGTTAAATAAAGGTAAAATTAAATTTAAAAAACACACACACTCACACATAATATGCACATACATTCATACTGACTCCACACCCACTCACATAAACACTGCTCTGCTACTCTGTTTATCAAATATTTTGTTGTCACCTTACCCCTATACATATCTTCAGTTGAAGTCGGATGTTTACATACACTTAGGTTGGAGTCATTAAAACTCGGTTTTCAACCACTCCACAAATTTCTTGTTAACAAACTATAGTTTTGGCAAGTCAGTTAGGACATCTACTTTGTGCATGACACAAGTAATTTTTCCAACAATTGTTTACAGGCAGATTATTTCACTTATAATTCACTTATAATTCACTGTATCACAATTCCAGTGGGTCAGAAGTTGATTGTGCCTTTAAACAGCTTGGAAAATTCCAGAAAATGATGTCATGGCTTTAGAAGCTTCTGATAGGCTAATTGACATAATTTGAGTCAATTGGAGGTGTACCTATGGATATATTTCAAGGCCTACCTTCAAACTCTGTGCCTCTGCTTGACATCATGGGAAAATCAAAAGACCTCAGCCAAGACCTCATAAAATGTCGATCTCCACAAGTCTGGTTCATCCTTGGGAGCAATTTCCATTGGGTTAGGGTTGCCATTGGGTTAGGGTTGGAGAGGAGAGGACTAACCAAAGGCCTGAAGGTGCCACGTTCATCTGTACAAACAATAGTATACACGTATAAACACCATGGGACCACGCAGCTGTCATACCCCTCAGGAAGAAGACACGTTCTGTCTCCTAGAGATGAATGTACTTTGGTGCGAAAACTGCAAATCAATCCCAGAACCACAGCAAAGGACCTTGTGAAGATGCTGGAGGAAACGGGTACAGAAGTATCTATATCCACCGTAAAACTAGTCCTATATCGACATAACCTGAAAGGCCGCTCAGCAAGGAAGAAGCCACTGCTCCAAAACCACCATAAAAATGCCAGACTACGGTTTGCAACTCCACATGGGACAAAGATCGTACTTTTTTGGAGAAATGTCCTCTGGTCTGATGAAACAAAAATAGAACTGTTTGGCCATAATGACCATCGTTATGTTTGGAGGAAAAAGGGAGAGGCTTGCAAGCCAAAGAACACCATCCCAACCTTGAAGCATGGGGGTGGCAGCATCATGTTGTGGAGGTGCTTTGCTGCAGGAGGGACTGGTGCACTTCACAAAATAGATGGCATCATGAAGGAGGAGAATTATGTGGATATATTGAAGCAACATCTCAAGACATCAGTCAGGAAGTTAAAGCTTGGTCGCAAATGGGTCTTCCAAATGGACATTGACCCCAAGCATACTTCCAAAGTTTTGGCAAAATGGCTTAAGGACAACTGAGTCAAGGTATTGGAGTGGCCATCACAAAGCCCTGACCTCAATCCTATAGAAAATTTGTGGGCAGAACTGAAAAAAAGCGTGTGCGAGCAAGGAGGCCTACAAACCTGATTTAGTTACACCAGCTCTGTCAGGAGGAATGGGCCAAAATTCACCCAACTTATTGTGGGAAGCTTGTGGAAGGCTACACAAAACATTTGACCCAAGGTAAACAATTTAAAGCTAATGCTACCAAATACTACACATTCTTAAAATAAAGTGGTGATCCTAACTGACCTAAAACAGGGAATTTTTACTGGGATTAAATGTCAGGAATTGTGACAAACTGAGTTTAAATGTAGTTGGCTAAGGTGGATGTAAACTTCCTACTTCAACTGTACATCCATCACTCCATTATCTCTGCACGTTGTTTTTTTTTATTTTTTATTTATTTATCTGTTATTTCACCAGGTAAGTTGACTGAGAACACGTTCTCATTTGCAGCAACGACCTGGGGAATAGTTACAGGGGAGAGGAGGGGGATGAATGAGCCAATTGTAAACTGGGGATTATTATGGTACTGGAATTTACCCTGTAAATAGTCACCTTCCCCCTAAATATATCTACCTCCTATAGTATGGTATTAACTGACCCTGTATACAGTATGGTATTAACTATCCCTGTATATAGTATGGTATTAACTGACCCTGTATATAGTATGGTATTAACTGACCCTGTATATAGTATGGTATTAACTATCCCTGTATATAGTATGGTATTAACTGACCCTGTATATAGTATGGTATTAACTGACCCTGTATATAGTATGGTATTAACTATCCCTGTATATAGTATGGTATTAACTGACCCTGTATATAGTATGGTATTAACTGACCCTGTATATAGTATGGTATTAACTGACCCTGTATATAGTATGGTATTAACTGACCCTGTATATAGTATTAAACTGACCCTGTATATAGTATGGTATTAACTGACCCTGTATATAGTATGGTATTAACTGACCCTGTATATAGTATGGTATTAACTGACCCTGTATATAGTATGGTATTAACTGACCCTGTATATAGTATTAACTGACCCTGTATATAGTATGGTATTAACTGACCCTGTATATAGTATGGTATTAACTGACCCTGTATATAGTATGGTATTAACTGACCCTGTATATAGTATGGTATTAACCTGGCCCTGTATATAGTATTAACTGACCCTGTATATAGTATGGTATTAACTGACCCTGTATATAGTATGGTATTAACTGACCCTGTATATAGTATGGTATTAACTGACCCTGTATATAGTATGGTATTAACCTGGCCCTGTATATAGTATTAACTGACCCTGTATATAGTATGGTATTAACTGACCCTGTATATAGTATGGTATTAACTGACCCTGTATATAGTATTAAACTGACCCTGTATATATTATTAACTGACCCTGTATATAGTATGGTATTAACTGACCCTGTATATAGTATGGTATTAACCTGACCCTGTATATAGTATGGTATTAACTGACCCTGTATATAGTATGGTATTAACTGACCCTGTATATAGTATGGTATTAACTGACCCTGTATATAATATGGTATTAACTGACCCTGTATATAGTATGGTATTAACTGACCCTGTATATAGTATTAACTGACCCTGTATATAGTATGGTATTAACTGACCCTGTATATAGTATGGTATTAACTGACCCTGTATATAGTATGGTATTAACCTGGCCCTGTATATAGTATTAACTGACCCTGTATATAGTATGGTATTAACTGACCCTGTATATAGTATGGTACTAACTGACCCTGTATATAGTATGGTATTAACCTGACCCTGTATATAGTATGGTATTAACCTGACCCTGTATATAGTATGGTATTAACTGACCCTGTATATAGTATGGTATTAACTGACCCTGTATATAGTATTATTAACTGACCCTGTATATAGTATGGTATTAACTGACCCTGTATATAGTATGGTATTAACTGACCCTGTATATAGTATGGTATTAACTGACCCTGTATATAGTATGGTATTAACTGACCCTGTATATAGTATGGTATTAACCTGACCCTGTATATAGTATTAACTGACCCTGTATATAGTATGGTATTAACTGACCCTGTATATAGTATTAAACTGTCCCTGTATATAGTGTGGTATTAACTGACCCTGTATATAGTATGGTATTAACTGACCCTGTATATAGTATGGTATTAACTGACCCTGTATATAGTATGGTATTAACTGACCCTGTATATAGTATGGTATTAACTGACCCTGTATATAGTATGGTATTAACTGACCCTGTATATAGTATGGTATTAACTGACCCTGTATATAGTATGGTATTAACTGACCCTGTATATAGTATGGTATTAACTGACCCTGTATATAGTATGGTATTAACTGACCCTGTATATAGTATGGTATTAACTGACCCTGTATATAGTATGGTATTAACTGACCCTGTATATAGTATGGTATTAACTGACCCTGTATATAGTATGGTAGTGACCCTGTATATAGTATGGTATTAACTGACCCTGTATATAGTATGGTATTAACTGACCCTGTATATAGTATGGTATTAACTGACCCTGTATATAGTATGGTATTAACTGACCCTGTATATAGTATGGTATTAACTGACCCTGTATATAGTATGGTATTAACTGACCCTGTATATAGTATGGTATTAACTGACCCTGTATATAGTATGGTATTAACTGACCCTGTATATAGTATGGTATTAACTGACCCTGTATATAGTATGGTATTGACTGACCCTGTAAATAGTATGGTATTAACTGACCCTGTATATAGTATGGTATTAACTGACCCTGTATATAGTATGGTATTAACTGACCCTGTATATAGTATGGTATTAACTGACCCTGTATATAGTATGGTATTAACTGACCCTGTATATAGTATGGTATTGCCTACACAAACTGCCCCAGTGGGAGTACGTTAAATGTCAAAGTGCTCTACAAAGTGACGTAAAACAACATTGCGACACTGCGCTACACTCCGTAGGGTATAAATCAGCATTTAGCCAATCAGAGGGGGTTAGGCTGCCTTGAAGCCCTGACAGGCCTGGCTAGTTTAGAGATTGAATTCAAGGCATTATGCAAAATGGATGGGTCACTTCCAGACATTAATGAGACCAAACTGAGGAGACAAACAGTAGTAGTGAATGACGTGAGAAAGTCTGTTGTTCATAGAGTCCCGTCTTCCTTCTGAATGGGGATGACGTTAGCTGCATGTTGAGTTAGCTTTTCTTCAGAAATACTGTAATCCTGCCAACAAACTCTCCCTTGTACACCCATGAGTCATCCACAGTGACTAACCTCACCACAGAACCACAGACAAAGTGGATCAATGCTAAGCAAATACACCCAACAGCACGCTACTGTTAACTCTGACTACTGTTAACTCTGACTACTGTTAACTCTGACTACTGTTAACTCTGACTACTGTTTACTGTTAACTCTGACTACTGTTAACTCTAACTACTGTTTACTGTTAACTCTGACTACTGTTAACTCTGACTACTGTTAACTCTAACTACTGTTAACTCTGACTACTGTTAACTCTGACTACTGTTAACTCTGACTACTGTTAACTCTGACTACTGTTTACTGTTACTACTGTTAACTCTGACTACTGTTAACTCTAACTACTGTTTACTGTTAACTCTGACTACTGTTAACTCTGACTACTGTTAACTCTAACTACTGTTTACTGTTAACTCTGACTACTGTTAACTCTGACTACTGTTAACTCTAACTACTGTTAACTCTGACTACTGTTAACTCTGACTACTGTTAACTCTGACTACTGTTAACTCTGACTACTGTTAACTCTAACTACTGTTTACTGTTAACTCTGACTACTGTTAACTCTGACTACTGTTAACTCTGACTACTGTTAACTCTAACTACTGTTTACTGTTAACTCTGACTACTGTTAACTCTGACTACTGTTAACTCTGACTACTGTTAACTCTAACTACTGTTTACTGTTAACTCTGACTACTGTTATCTCTGACTACTGTTAACTCTGACTACTGTTAACTCTGACTACTGTTAACTCTAACTACTGTTTACTGTTAACTCTGACTACTGTTAACTCTGACTACTGTTAACTCTAACTACTGTTAACTCTGACTACTGTTAACTCTGACTACTGTTAACTCTAACTACTGTTAACTCTAACTACTGTTAACTCTGACTACTGTTAACTCTGACTACTGTTAACTCTGACTACTGTTAACTCTAACTACTGTTTACTGTTAACTCTGACTACTGTTAACTCTGACTACTGTTAACTCTAACTACTGTTAACTCTGACTACTGTTAACTCTGACTACTGTTAACTCTAACTACTGTTAACTCTAACTACTGTTAACTCTAACTACTGTTAACTCTGACTACTGTTAACTCTGACTACTGTTAACTCTGACTACTGTTAACTCTAACTACTGTTTACTGTTAACTCTGACTACTGTTAACTCTGACTACTGTTAACTCTAACTACTGTTAACTCTGACTACTGTTAACTCTGACTACTGTTAACTCTAACTACTGTTAACTCTAACTACTGTTAACTCTAACTACTGTTAACTCTAACTACTGTTAACTCTGACTACTGTTAACTCTAACTACTGTTATCTCTAACTACTGTTATCTCTAACTACTGTTAACTCTGACTACTGTTAACTCTGACTACTGTTTACTGTTAACTCTGACTACTGTTAACTCTGACTACTGTTAACTCTGACTACTGTTTACTGTTAACTCTAACTACTGTTAACTCTGACTACTGTTAACTCTGACTACTGTTAACTCTGACTACTGTTAACTGACTACTGTTAACTCTGACTACTGTTAACTCTAACTACTGTTAACTCTGACTACTGTTAACTCTAACTACTGTTACATCTGACTACTGTTAACTCTAACTACTGTTAGCTCTAACTACTATTACCTCTGACTACTGTTAACTCAAACACTACTTTTATGGTTTCTACTGTAAAGCTCCTACAGATGCTGAACCCAATATTCATGCGTTGGATGATTCAACATGCAGTTATTTCATTAAAGAATACTACAGTTTACTATATAATGCAAGAGTACTTACTAGAGAATACTGTAGTAAACTGTAGAGTACTACAGTAAATACTACAGTATTTTCCACAAAGAAACACTGTCGTAAATACTACAAAAATATCCCCAAAAACACTGCAGTCTGCAAAAATACTACATTTTTTGGTAACTATAGTAAATACTACGGTAATATCCGCAAAAACACTACACTTTTTTAACTATAGTAAAACAGTATTTAAATTGCATACACCCTGCCCATTCTCCTCCCCCATATAGATATTGGTACCACCCGTAAGTGAGAAACCTACATGCCAAGTATAGACCATACATTATGCTCTATACAGGTTATAGAAAAGAACTCAAGCTCTGTATGTTCTGTTCAGACCCCAGACCTACAGCTCTGTATGTTCTGTTCAGACCCCAGACCTACAGCTCTGTATGTTCTGTTCAGACCCCAGACCTACAGCTCTGTATGTTCTGTTCAGACCCCAGACCTACAACTCTGTATGTTCTGTTCAGACCCCAGACCTACAACTCTGTATGTTCTGTTCAGACCCCAGACCTACAACTCTGTATGTTCTGTTCAGACCCCAGACCTACAACTCTGTATGTTCTGTTCAGACCCCAGACCTACAACTCTGTATGTTCTGTTCAGACCCCAGACCTACAACTCTGTATGTTCTGTTCAGACCCCAGACCTACAGCTCTGTATGTTCTGTTCAGACCCCAGACCTACAGCTGTTCAAATCAAATCAAATCAAATCAAATCAAATCAAATTTTATTTGTGTATGTTCTGTTCAGACCCCAGACCTACAACTCTGTATGTTCTGTTCAGACCCCAGACCTACAACTCTGTATGTTCTGTTCAGACCCCAGACCTACAACTCTGTATGTTCTGTTCAGACCCCAGACCTACAGCTCTGTATGTTCTGTTCTGTTCAGACCCCAGACCTACAACTCTGTATGTTCTGTTCAGACCCCAGACCTACAGCTCTGTATGTTCTGTTCAGACCCCAGACCTACAGCTCTGTATGTTCTGTTCAGACCCCAGACCTACAGCTCTGTATGTTCTGTTCAGACCCCAGACCTACAACTCTGTATGTTCTGTTCAGACCCCAGACCTACAGCTCTGTATGTTCTGTTCAGACCCCAGACCTACAGCTCTGTATGTTCTGTTCAGACCCCAGACCTACAGCTTATGGAAAATGTACGGTTTTTTGTTGTTGTCCTATTTCTCCAGTAGGTTTCCTGAAGGCGAACGCCTCTACGTCAAAGATAATAAAACAAAAGCACTATTATTGAATACTACAGTAATATACGCAAAAACACATCAGTATATACCTTCAGTTTTCTTTTACCACAGTATTTATACTATATACTATAGAGTAAACTACAATAAAGTCTCCAAAAAAATACTACAGTAAAAACTATAATATTCCAACCATAGTACACACTATAGTATATGTTTCGTGTGAGATACACCTGAAAGACGTGTATACAAGATAACAGTGTTTCTGGTTGATCCAGTATGTTCTATAAGACTGCCTGAGGAGTTCAGGAGAGATGGGAAGCGTGAAAATGGGGAAAAGTAACACAGCGTGTGACTGACTGTGACATGTCGGAAGGGCCGTGTTGAATGTCAGCTATGCCGATGCACTGCGACTCCACCCAGTGTCAGATGGTCTGTTGTTCTGGTTTTTGTCTCTACAAATAATTAAGAAAGTTGCACACTCTTGTGTCCTTGTTGTTGCTACGTTTCGGCTGAAGAGCTTTCATCAGGGTGAGTTGTTCTGTCTCTCACACTGTTAGCTCAATACCATTCATGACTAATGGCTTTAGTTGGTGTCAGGCTCTTCCACCGTTGGTCTAAAAGCCAGTCAGGACTAGGAGAGGAATTGCCGTTTTGATGTTGTTTGAATTAAAGAGTGGGGTTCAACAGCTAGTACTAAGAGAGAGAGGAGAAGACTAGCTGTTGGGTTGGGAGAGGAGAGGAGAGGACTAGCTGTTGGGTTGGGAGAGGAGAGGACTAGCTGTTGGTTTAGGGTTGGGAAAGGACAGGACTAGCCGTTGGGTTGGGAGAGGAGAGGACTAACCGTTGGGTTAGGGTTGGGAGAGGAGAGGACTAGCCGTTGGGTTAGGGTTGGGAGAGGAGAGGACTAACCGTTGGGTTAGGGTTGGGAGAGGAGAGGACTAGCTGTTGGGTTAGGGTTGGGAGAGGAGAGGACTAACCGTTGGGTTGGGAGAGGAGAGGAGAGGACTAGCTGTTGGTTTAGGGTTGGGAGAGGACAGGACTAGCCGTTGGGTTGGGAGAGGAGAGGACTAGCTGTTGGTTTAGGGTTGGGAGAGGACAGGACTAGCCGTTGGGTTAGGGTTGGGAGAGGAGAGGACTAGCTATTGGGTTAGGGTTGGGAGAGGAGAGGACTAACCGTTGGGTTGGGAGAGGAGAGGACTAGCTGTTGGTTTAGGGTTGGGAGAGGACAGGACTAGCTGTTGGGTTAGGGTTGGGAGAGGAGAGGACTAGCTATTGGGTTAGGGTTGGGAGAGGAGAGGACTAACCGTTGGGTTGGGAGAGGAGAGGACTAGCTGTTGGTTTAGGGTTGGGAGAGGACAGGACTAGCCGTTGGGTTAGGGTTGGGAGAGGAGAGGACTAGCTATTGGGTTAGGGTTGGGAGAGGAGAGGACTAACCGTTGGGTTGGGAGAGGAGAGGACTAGCTGTTGGTTTAGGGTTGGGAGAGGACAGGACTAGCTGTTGGGTTAGGGTTGGGAGAGGAGAGTTGGGAGGACTAGCTATTGGGTTAGGGTTGGGAGAGGAGAGGACTAACCGTTGGGTTGGGAGAGGAGAGGACTAGCTGTTGGTTTAGGGTTGGGAGAGGACAGGACTAGCTGTTGGGTTAGGGTTGGGAGAGGAGAGGACTAGCTGTTGGTTTAGGGTTGGGAGAGGACAGGACTAGCCGTTGGGTTGGGAGAGGAGAGGACTAACCGTTGGGTTAGGGTTGGGAGAGGAGAGGACTAGCTGTTGGGTTAGGGTTGGGAGAGGAGAGGACTAACCGTTGGGTTAGGGTTGGGAGAGGAAAGGACTAGCTATTGGGTTAGGGTTGGGAGAGGAGAGGACTAACCGTTGGGTTAGGGTTGGGAGAGGAGAGGACTAGCTATTGGGTTAGGGTTGGGAGAGGAGAGGACTAGCTATTGGGTTAGGGTTGGGAGAGGAGAGGACTAGCTATTGGGTTAGGGTTGGGAGAGGACAGGACTAGCCGTTGGGTTGGGAGAGGAGAGGACTAACCGTTGGGTTAGGGTTGGGAGAGGAGAGGACTAGCTGTTGGGTTAGGGTTGGGAGAGGAGAGGACTAGCTATTGGGTTAGGGTTGGGAGAGGAGAGGACTAGCTATTGGGTTAGGGTTGGGAGAGGAGAGGACTAACCGTTGGGTTAGGGTTGGGAGAGGAGAGGACTAGCTATTGGGTTAGGGTTGGTAGAGGAGAGGACTAGCTATTGGGTTAGGGTTGGGAGAGGAGAGGACTAGCTGTTGGGTTAGGGTTGGGAGAGGAGAGGACTAGCTGTTGGTTTAGGGTTGGGAGAGGACAGGACTAGCCGTTGGGTTGGGAGAGGAGAGGACTAACCGTTGGGTTAGGGTTGGGAGAGGAGAGGACTAGCTGTTGGGTTAGGGTTGGGAGAGGACAGGACAAGCCGTTGGGTTGGGAGAGGAGAGGACTAACTGTTGGGTTAGGGTTGGGAGAGGAGAGGACTAGCTGTTGGGTTAGGGTTGGGAGAGGACAGGACTAGCCGTTGGGTTAGGGTTGGGAGAGGAGAGGACTAACCGTTGGGTTAGGGTTGGGAGAGGAGAGGACTAACCATTGGGTTAGGGTTGGGAGAGGAGAGGACTAACCATTGGGTTAGGGTTGGGAGAGGAGAGGACTAGATATTGGGTTAGGGTTGGGAGAGGAGAGGACTAGCTGTTGGGTTAGGGTTGGGAGAGGAGAGGACTAACCGTTGGGTTAAGGTTGGGAGAGGAGAGGACTAGCTGTTGGGTTGGGAGAGGAGAGGACTAACCTTTGGGTTAGGGTTGGGAGAGGAGAGGACTAGCTGTTGGGTTAGGGTTGGGAGAGGACAGGACTAGCCATTGGGTTGGGAGAGGAGAGGACTAACCATTGGGTTAGGGTTGGGAGAGGAGAGGACTAACCATTGGGTTAGGGTTGGGAGAGGAGAGGACTAGCTGTTGGTTTAGGGTTGGGAGAGGAGAGGACTAACTGTCGGGTTAGGGTTGGGAGAGGAGAGGACTAACTGTTGGTTTAGGGTTGGGAGAGGACAGGACTAGCTGTTGGATAAGGGTTAGGGTTGGGAGAGGAGAGGACTAACCATTGGATAAGGGTTAGGGTTGGGAGAGGAGAGGACTAACCATTGGGTTAGGGTTAGGAGAGGAGAGGACTAACCATTGTATAAGGGTTAGGGTTGGGAGAGGAGAGGACTAACTGTTGGGTTAGGGTTGGGAGAGGAGAGGACTAACCATTGGATAAGGGTTAGGGTTGGGAGAGGAGAGAGGACTAACTGTTGGGTTGGGTTGGGAGAGGAGAGGACTAACTATTGGATAAGGGTTAGGGTTGGGAGAGTGAGAGGACTAACTGTTGGGTTGGGAGAGGAGAGGACTAACTGTTGGGTTAGGGTTTAACCATTGGATAAGGGTTGGGGGAGAGGAGAGGACTAACCATTGGATAAGGGTTAGGGTTGGGAGAGGAGAGGACTTGCCGTTGGATAAGGGTTAGGGTTGGGAGAGGAGAGGACTTGCCGTTGGATAAGGGTTAGGGTTGGGAGAGGAGAGGACTTGCCGTTAGATAAGGGTTAGGGTTGGGAGGTGAAATGAAAGGACTAGCCCAGACAAGTGTGTCCTTGACTGACTCACTGTCCTCAGGCACTTCCCTACCTACCTGTCATCACTCACAACACACAACATCTTCAGACAGGACAGGACAGGACAGTGACTTGGTAATACACACGCTCTCAGAGTGTCTGTTTGTGTCTTACTCACTACTCACACACTCAGGGTTCTTCTCTTTACTAAACTGTACTAGACTGTTTGTTTTTCTCCGAGCAACACTGTTAACAGAAAAGGGGATCTGCAACAGGTTTTAATCTGTCTTAGTGTCCAATAAGCTTTCTCTGCCCTTAACCTTGTTCTGAACACCTCCAAAACAAAGGTCATGTGGTTTGGTAAGAAGAATGCCCTTCTCCCCACCGGTGTGATTACTACCTCTGAGGGTTTAGAGCTTGAGGTAGTCACCTCATACACGTACTTGGGAGTATGGCTAGACGGTACACTGTCCTTCTCTCAGCACTTATCAAAGAAGCAGGCTAAAGTTAAATCTAGACTTGGTTTCCTCTATCGTAATCGCTCCTCTTTCACCCCAGCTGCCAAACTAACCCTGATTCAGATGACCATCCTACCCATGCTAGATTACGAAGATGTAATTTATAGGCAGGTAAGGTAAGGGTGCTCTCAAGCGGCTAGATGTTCTTTACCATTCGGCCATCAGATTTGCCACCGATGCTCCTTATAGGACACATCACTGCACTCTATACTCCTCTGTAAATTGGTCATCTCTGTATACCTGTCGCAAGACCCACTGGTTGATGCTTATTTATAAAAACCCTCTTAGGCCTCAGTCCCCCCTATCTGAGATATCATCCTCTACATACAACACCCGTTCTGCCAGTCACATTGATGGTTACATGGCAAACATTAAGAACACCTTCCTAATAATGAGTTGCCCCCCCCCTCCATTCGCCCCCTTTTGGCCCTCTGAACAGCCTCACTTCGTCGGGGCATGGACTAAAGCTTTCCACAGGGGTGTCTAAAGCTTTCCACAGGGATGTCTAAAGCTTTCCACAGGGATGTCTAAAGCTTTCCACAGGGATGTCTAAAGCTTTCCACAGGGATGCTGGCCCGTGTTGACTCCAATGCTTCCCACAGTTGTGTCAAGTTGGCTGGATGTTCTTTGGGTGGTGGACTATTCTTGATACACACGGGAAACTGTTGAGTGTGAAAAACCCAGCAGCGTTGCAGTTCTTGACTCACTCAAACTATTCCGCCTGACACCTACCATACCCTGTTCAAAGACACTGAAATATTCTGTCTTGCCCGTTTACCATCTGCATGGCACACATACACTATTGTCTCAAGGCTTAAATATCCTACTTTAACCTGTCTCCTCCCCTTCATCTACAATGATTTAAGTGGATTTATCAAGTGACATCAATAAGGGATCATAGCTTTCACCTGGATTCACCTGGTCAGTCTATGTCATGGAAAGGGCAGGTGTTCCTAATGTTTTGTACACTCAGTGTACACCGACCTGTCCTTGTAGCTAATGGTGTGAACTTGGTGTTGTATATTCCATTTTTACCATAGGGGTAATTCCATGGTAATCACCCCTGTGCCGTCATTCTGTTACCACACTGTGCATCTGCATTGTTCTTCAAGTACAAGTTTCTGTGGAAATTGTTAAGTCTTCCTTGTGTGTAGAGTTTGTTTAATATTGTGCTTTTTGTTTGGCTTATTTTATCTAATGTGTAAAATCTAATCTAACACTCCCCATTGTCTCCAGCAGCACATCTAATCTAACACTCCCCATCGTCTCCAGCAGCACATCTAATCTAACACTCCCCATCGTCTCCAGCAGCACATCTAATCTAACACTCCCCATCGTCTCCAGCAGCACATCTAATCTAACACTCCCCATCGTCTCCAGCAGCACATCTAATCTAACACTCCCCATCGTCTCCAGCAGCACATCTAATCTAACACTCCCCATCGTCTCCAGCAACACATCTAATCTAACACTCCCCATCGTCTCCAGCAGCACATCTACTCTAACACTCCCCATCGTCTCCAGCAGCACATCTAATCTAACACTCCCAATGTCTCCAGCAACACATCTAATCTAACACTCCCCATCGTCTCCAGCAGCACATCTAATCTAACACTCCCCATCGTCTCCAGCAACACATCTAATCTAACACTCCCCATCGTCTCCAGCAGCACATCTAATCTAACACTCCCAATGTCTCCAGCAGCACATCTAATCTAACACTCCCCATCGTCTCCAGCAGCACATCTAATCTAACACTCCCAATGTCTCCAGCAACACATCTAATCTAACACTCCCCATCGTCTCCAGCAGCACATCTAATCTAACACTCCCCATCGTCTCCAGCAGCACATCTAATCTAACACTCCCAATGTCTCCAGCAACACATCTAATCTAACACTCCCCATCGTCTCCAGCAGCACATCTAATCTAACACTCCCCATCGTCTCCAGCAGCACATCTACTCTAACACTCCCCATCGTCTCCAGCAGCACATCTAATCTAACACTCCCCATCGTCTCCAGCAGCACATCTAATCTAACACTCCCCATCGTCTCCAGCAGCACATCTAATCTAACACTCCCCATCGTCTCCAGCAGCACATCTATTCTAACACTCCCCATCGTCTCCAGCAGCACATCTAATCTAACACTCCCCATCGTCTCCAGCAGCACATCTAATCTAACACTCCCCATCGTCTCCAGCAGCACATCTAATCTAACACTCCCCATCGTCTCCAGCAGCACATCTAATCTAACACTCCCCATCGTCTCCAGCAACACATCTAATCTAACACTCCCCATCGTCTCCAGCAGCACATCTAATCTAACACTCCCCATCGTCTCCAGCAACACATCTATTCTAACACTCCCCATCGTCTCCAGCAGCACATCTAATCTAACACTCCCCATCGTCTCCAGCAACACATCTAATCTAACACTCCCCATCGTCTCCAGCAACACATCTATTCTAACACTCCCCATCGTCTCCAGCAGCACATCTAATCTAACACTCCCCATCGTCTCCAGCAGCACATCTAATCTAACACTCCCCATCGTCTCCAGCAGCACATCTAATCTAACACTCCCAATGTCTCCAGCAACACATGTAATCTAACACTCCCCATCGTCTCCAGCAGCACATCTATTCTAACACTCCCCATCGTCTCCAGCAGCACATCTAATCTAACACTCCCCATCGTCTCCAGCAGCACATCTATTCTAACACTCCCCATCGTCTCCAGCAGCACATCTAATCTAACACTCCCCATCGTCTCCAGCAGCACATCTATTCTAACACTCCCCATCGTCTCCAGCAGCACATCTAATCTAACACTCCCAATGTCTCCAGCAACACATCTATTCTAACACTCCCCATCGTCTCCAGCAGCACATCTAATCTAACACTCCCCATCGTCTCCAGCAGCACATCTACTCTAACACTCCCAATGTCTCCAGCAACACATCTATTCTAACACTCCCCATCGTCTCCAGCAGCACATCTAATCTAACACTCCCCATCGTCTCCAGCAGCACATCTAATCTAACACTCCCCATCGTCTCCAGCAGCACATCTACTCTAACACTCCCAATGACTCCAGCAACACATGTAATCTAACACTCCCCATCGTCTCCAGCAGCACATCTAATCTAACACTCCCCATCGTCTCCAGCAGCACATCTAATCTAACACTCCCCATTGTCTCCAGCAGCACATCTAATCTAACACTCCCAATGTCTCCAGCAGCACATCTAATCTAACACTCCCCATTGTCTCCAGCAACACATCTAATCTAACACTCCCCATTGTCTCCAGCAACACATCTAATCTAACACTCCCCATTGTCTCCAGCAACACATCTAATCTAACACTCCCCATCGTCTCCAGCAGCACATCTAATCTAACACTCCCCATTGTCTCCAGCAGCACATCTAATCTAACACTCCCAATGTCTCCAGCAACACATGTAATCTAACACTCCCCATCGTCTCCAGCAGCACATCTAATCTAACACTCCCCATCGTCTCCAGCAGCACATCTAATCTAACACTCCCCATTGTCTCCAGCAACATATCTAATCTAACACTCCCCATCGTCTCCAGCAGCACATCTAATCTAACACTCCCCATCGTCTCCAGCAGCACATCTAATCTAACACTCCCCATCGTCTCCAGCAGCACATCTAATCTAACACTCCCCATCGCCTCCAGCAGCACATCTAATCTAACACTCCCAATGTCTCCAGCAGCACATCTAATCTAACACTCCCCATTGTCTCCAGCAACATATCTAATCTAACACTCCCCATCGTCTCCAGCAGCACATCTAATCTAACACTCCCCATCGTCTCCAGCAGCACATCTAATCTAACACTCCCCATCGTCTCCAGCAGCACATCTAATCTAACACTCCCCATCGTCTCCAGCAGCACATCTAATCTAACACTCCCAATGTCTCCAGCAACACATCTAATCTAACACTCCCCATCGTCTCCAGCAGCACATCTAATCTAACACTCCCAATGTCTCCAGCAACACATCTAATCTAACACTCCCCATCGTCTCCAGCAGCACATCTAATCTAACACTCCCCATCGTCTCCAGCAGCACATCTAATCTAACACTCCCCATCGTCTCCAGCAGCACATCTAATCTAACACTCCCCATCGTCTCCAGCAGCACATCTAACACTCCCCATCGTCTCCAGCAGCACATCTAATCTAACACTCCCCATCGTCTCCAGCAGCACATCTAATCTAACACTCCCCATCGTCTCCAGCAGCACATCTACTCTAACACTCCCCATCGTCTCCAGCAGCACATCTAATCTAACACTCCCCATCGTCTCCAGCAGCACATCTAATCTAACACTCCCCATCGTCTCCAGCAGCACATCTAATCTAACACTCCCAATGTCTCCAGCAACACATCTAATCTAACACTCCCCATCGTCTCCAGCAGCACATCTAATCTAACACTCCCCATCGTCTCCAGCAGCACATCTACTCTAACACTCCCCATCGTCTCCAGCAGCACATCTACTCTAACACTCCCCATCGTCTCCAGCAGCACATCTAATCTAACACTCCCCATCGTCTCCAGCAGCACATCTAATCTAACACTCCCCATCGTCTCCAGCAGCACATCTATTCTAACACTCCCCATCGTCTTGCAGCACATCTAATCCACTCCCCATCGTCTCCAGCAGCACATTAATCTGGTCCCCATCGTCTCCAGCAGCACATCTAATCTAACACTCCCCATCGTCTCCAGCAGCACATCTAATCTAACACTCCCCATCGTCTCCAGCAACACATCTAATCTAACACTCCCCATCGTCTCCAGCAGCACATCTAATCTAACACTCCCCATCGTCTCCAGCAACACATCTATTCTAACACTCCCCATCGTCTCCAGCAGCACATCTAATCTAACACTCCCCATGTCTCCAGCAACACATCTAATCTAACATCCCCATCGTCTCCAGCAACACATCTATTCTAACACTCCCCATCGTTCCAGCAGACATCTAATCTAACACCCGCATCGTTTCCAGCAGCACATCTAATCTAACACTCCCCATCGTCTCCAGCAGCACATCTAATCTAACACTCCCAATGTCTCCAGCAACACATGTAATTAACACTTTCTCCAGAGCATCTATTCTAACACTCCCCATGTCTCCAGCAGCACATCTAATCTAACACTCCCCATCGTCTCCAGCAGCACATCTATTCTAACACTCCCCATCGTCTCCAGCAGCACATCTAATCTAACACTCCCCATGGTCTCCAGCAGCACATCTATTCTAACACTCCCCATCGTCTCCAGCAGCACATCTAATCTAACACTCCCAATGTCTCCAGCAACACATCTATTCTAACACTCCCCATCGTCTCCAGCAGCACATCTAATCTAACACTCCCCATCGTCTCCAGCAGCACATCTACTCTAACACTCCCAATGTCTCCAGCAACACATCTATTCTAACACTCCCCATCGTCTCCAGCAGCACATCTAATCTAACACTCCCCATCGTCTCCAGCAGCACATCTAATCTAACACTCCCCATCGTCTCCAGCAGCACATCTACTCTAACACTCCCAATGACTCCAGCAACACATGTAATCTAACACTCCCCATCGTCTCCAGCAGCACATCTAATCTAACACTCCCCATCGTCTCCAGCAGCACATCTAATCTAACACTCCCCATTGTCTCCAGCAGCACATCTAATCTAACACTCCCAATGTCTCCAGCAACACATCTAATCTAACACTCCCCATTGTCTCCAGCAACACATCTAATCTAACACTCCCCATTGTCTCCAGCAACACATCTAATCTAACACTCCCCATTGTCTCCAGCAACACATCTAATCTAACACTCCCCATCGTCTCCAGCAGCACATCTAATCTAACACTCCCCATTGTCTCCAGCAGCACATCTAATCTAACACTCCCCATCGTCTCCAGCAACACATGTAATCTAACACTCCCCATCGTCTCCAGCAGCACACTAATCTAACACTCCCCATCGTCTCCAGCAGCACATCTAATCTAACACTCCCCATTGTCTCCAGCAACATATCTAATCTAACACTCCCCATCGTCTCCAGCAGCACATCTAATCTAACACTCCCCATCGTCTCCAGCAGCACATCTAATCTAACACTCCCCATCGTCTCCAGCAGCACATCTAATCTAACACTCCCCATCGTCTCCAGCAGCACATCTAATCTAACACTCCCCATCGTCTCCAGCAGCACATCTAATCTAACACTCCCAATGTCTCCAGCAACACATCTAATCTAACACTCCCCATTGTCTCCAGCAGCACATCTAATCTAACACTCCCCATCGTCTCCAGCAGCACATCTAATCTAACACTCCCAATGTCTCCAGCAACACATCTAATCTAACACTCCCCACAGCAGCACATCTAATCTAACACTCCCAACGCCTCCAGGCACATCTAATCTAACACTCCCAATGTCTCCAGCAGCACATCTAATCTAACACTCGACAACGTCTCCAGCAGGACATCTAATCTAACACTCCCAATGCCTCCAGCAGCACATCTAATCTAACACTCCCAACACCTCCAGCAGCACATCTAATCTAACAATCCCAACGCCTCCAGCAGCACATCTAATCTAACACTCCCAACACCTCCAGCAGCACATCTAATCTAACAATCCCAACGCCCCCAGCAGCACATCTAATCTAACACTCCCAACGCCTCCAGCAGCACATCTAATCTAACAATCCCAACGCCTCCAGCAGCACATCTAATCTAACACTCCCAACGCCTCCAGCAGCACATCTAATCTAACACTACAACGATCCAGCAGCACATCTAATCTAACACTTCCAACGCCTCCAGCAGCACATCTAATCTAACACTCACAACGCCTCCAGCAGCACATTTAATCTAACACTCCCAACGTCTCCAGCAGTACATCTAATCTAACAATCCCAAAGTCTCCAGCAGCACATCTAATCTAACACTCCCCATCGTCTCCAACAGCACATCTAAACTAACACTCCCAACGCCTCCAGCAGCACATCTAATCTAACACTCCCAACGCCTCCAGCAGCACATCTAATCTAACACTCCCAACGCCTCCAGCAGCACATCTAATCTATCACTCCCAACATCTCCTGCAGCACATTGATCTGACTGCTGGTACACCTCTACCTAACTTGGTAATCATAAAACAATAATCTACTTGAGTTAGAAACATGAAACATGGAGGCCGGAAGAGTCTGAATTCTACTATCTAAACCACTTCCTTGTGTTCTTGTGATATCGAGAGCTTTGGACTGTAAGGTTGTATCTGCAAAAAGATGTTTCTGAGATAATGGCCTTTAATGTTCCGAACCATCATTAGTTTGAATGGTGTCTGATCCCTCATTAGTTTGAATGGTGTCTGATCCCTCATTGGTTTGAATGGTGTCTGATCCCTCATTGGTTTGAATGGTGTCTGATCCCTCATTGGTTTGAATGGTGTCTGAACCCTCATTGGTTTGAATGGTGTCTGATCCCTCATTGGTTTGAATGGTGTCTGATCCCTCATTGGTTTGAATGGTGTCTGAACCCTCATTGGTTTGAATGGTGTCTGATCCCTCATTGGTTTGAATGGTGTCTGATCCTCATTGATTTGAATGGTGTCTGATCCCTCATTGGTTTGAATGGTGTCTGATCCCTCATTGGTTTGAATGGTGTCCGATCCCTCATTGGTTTGAATGGTGTCTGATCCCTCATTGGTTTGAATGGTGTCTGATCCCTCATTGGTTTGAATGGTGTCTGAACCCTCATTGGTTTGAATGGTGTCTGATCCCTCATTGGTTTGAATGGTGTCTGTGTTCTCCAGCCCAGAGAGGCCAGTCGTATCAACCATGACCTTAACCCTGTGTCTTGTCTGTGTCCTCCAGCCCAGAGATGCCAGTCAGGCATAAACCATGACCTTAACCCTGGTCTTGTCTGTGTCCTCCAGCCCAGAGAGGGGCAGTCGTATCTGGCACATGCACATGGTGAAAGGTCAGGAGGGGCTGGGCATCCAGATTACGGGAGGACGGCATACACAGGCATACGGCATCATACATGCGCACATAGAGGAGGGAGGCGCCACACAGAGGCATAAGATACACACATACACACACACACATACATGCACACATAAACACACATATACACACACACACATGGACGCACACACACACACGCACGCACATGCACACACACATACAGGCATACACACATACAGGCATACACACATACAGGCATACACACATACAGGCATACACACATACAGGCATACACACATACAGGCATAAACACACACAGGCATACACACATACATGCATAAACACACACAGGCATACACACACACAGGCATACACACATACATGCATACACACATATAAACACACATACAGGCATACACACATACAGGCATACACACATACAGGCATACACACATACAGGCATACACACATACAGGCATACACACACACAGGCATACACACATACAGGCATACACACATACAGGCATACACACACACACATACACATACAGGCATAAACACACACAGGCATACACACATACAGGCATACACACATACAGGCATACACACATACATGCATAAACACACACAGGCATACACACATGACATACACATACACACAGGCATACACACATACAGGCATACACACATACATGCATAAACACACACAGGCATACACACATACAGACATACACACACACAGGCATAAACACACACAGGCATACACACATACAGGCATACAGGCATACACACATACAGGCATACACACATACAGGCATACACACATACATGCATAAACACTGTAACACACACAAAAAAAGCGAAAGGAAGCATAAATACCACCCCGTGGACCTGTGTGTGTTCCTGTGTGTGTACCTGTGTGTGTGTGTACCTGTGTGTACCTGTGTGTGTACCTGTGTGTGTTCCTGTGTGTGTGTGTACCTGTGTGTGTGTGTACCTGTGTGTGTACCTGTGTGTGTGTGTACCTGTGTGTGTTCCTGTGTGCCCGTGTACCCGTGTGTGTGTGTTCCTGTGTGTGTGTGTACTGTGTGTGTGTGTTCCTGTGTGTGTGTGTGTGTGTGTGTACCTGTGTGTGTTCCTGTGTGCCCGTGTACCCGTGTGTGTCTGTGTGTGTGTGTGTGTGTGTTCCCGTGTGTACCCGTGTGTGTCTGTGTGTGTTCCCGTGTGTGTCTGTGTGTGTGTGTGTGTGTGTGTACCTGTGTGTGTGTGTGTACCCGTGTGTGTGTGTACCCGTGTGTGTGTGTACCCGTGTTTGTCTGTGTGTGTTCCCGTGTGTGTCTGTGTGTGTGTGTACCCGTGTGTGTGTGTGTACCCGTGTGTGTGTGTACCCGTGTGTGTCTGTGTGTGACCACATCCACTTTAGGGACACACAGCTGCTATGCTGTGTGAATAGGGAAGATATCAATGCAAACTGTAATATATTGAAAAATATTGGCTTTATTATGTACAGTACTTATTAGACACACCTACTCATTCAAGGGGTTTCATTTATTTGTGCATTTTTCTACATTGTAGAATAATATTGAAAACATCAAAACTATGAAATAACACATATGGAATCATGTAGTAACCAAAAAAGTGTTAAAAAAAATTGAAATATATTTTATATTTGAGATTTTCCAAATAGCCATCCTTTGCCTTGATGAAAACTTTGCAAACTCTTGGCATTCTCTCAACCAACTTCATGAGGTAGTCACCTAGAATGCATTTAAATTAACAGGTATGCCTTGTTAATTTGTGGAATTTCTTTCCTTCTTAATGCGTTTGAGACAATCAGTTGTGTTGTGACAAGGTAGGGGGTATACAGAAGATAGCCCTATTTGGTAAAAAACCAAGTCCATTTTATGGCAAGAACAGCTCAAATAAGCAAAGAGAAATGACAATCCATCATTACTTTAAGACATGAAGGTCAGTCAATTTGGAAAATGTCAAGGACTTTGAAAGTTTCTTCAAGTTCAGTCGCAAAAACCATCAAGCACTATGATGAAACTGGCTCTCATGAGGACCGCCACAGGAAAGGAAGACCCAGAGTCACCTCTTCTTCAGAGGATAAGTTCATTAGTTACCAGCCTCAGAAATTGCAGCCCAAATAAATGCCTCACAGAGCTCAAGTAACAGACACATCTCAACATCAACTGTTCAGAGGAGACTGAGTGAATCAGGCCTTCATGGTCAAATTGCTGCAAAGAAACCACTACTAAAGGACACCAATAATAAGAAGAGACTTGCTTGGGCCAAGAAACACGAGCAATGAACATTAGACAGGTGGAAATCTGTCCTTTGGTCTGATGAGTCCAAATTTGCGATTTTTGGTTCCAACTGCCGTGTCTTTGTGAGACGCAGAGGTGAACGGATGATCTCCGCATGTGTATTTCCCACCGCAAAGCATGGAGGAGGAGGTGTTATGGTGTGGGGGTGCTTTGCTGGTGACACTGTCTGCGATTTGTTTAGAATTCAAGTCACACTTAACCAGCATGGCTACCACAGCATTCTACAGCGATACACCATCCCATCTGGTTTGCGCTTAGTGGGACTATGATTTGTTTTTCAACAGGACAATGACCCAAAAAACACCTCCAGGCTGTGTAAGGGCCATTTGACCAAGGAGAGTGATGGATTGCTGCATCAGGTGACCAGACGTTATTCTATAACTTGTATGCTGAGAGTCAGGAAGCAAGTTCAGGGAGTGACTTTTAATATTAAATAACACGAGGAACAAAACAAGTAACACGGGTAGCGTACAGACATGAAACACTGGAACAGAAACAATAACGCCTGGGGAAGGAACCAGGACTGACAGATACATGGGAGGTAATCAGGTGATTGAGTTCAGGTGAGTTTTTTAAGTTGCGCGTAATGATTGTGACAGGTGTGCGTAATAATGAGCAGTCTGACGACCTCGAGCGCTGGAGAAGAGGAGTATATGTGTCAATAAAAAAATATATTTTAAAAAATTGTTGAACAATTTTTTGTGATTACTACATGATTCCATAAGTGTTATTTCATAGTTTTGATACAATGTAGAAAATAGGGTTAGGGTTAGTAACAATAAAAAAACACTTTTTTTGTGTGTGTGTGTGTTTCTGTGTGTGTATTTTTCATCTTATATTTTCCTCTGGTTATTTGGTGGAGGGGTCTATTCCTGACTGTCCGTGGTCTGTAGCAGACTGTCCGTGGTCTGTAGCAGACTGTTCGTGGTCTGTTCCTGACTGTTCGTGGTCTGTAGCAGAGTGTCCGTGGTCTGTTCCTGACTGTTCGTGGTCTGTTCCTGACTGTCTGTGGTCTGTTCCTGACTGTCCGTGGTCTGTTCCTGACTGTCTGTGGTCTGTTCCTGACTGTTCGTGGTCTGTTCCTGACTGTCCGTGGTCTGTTCCTGACTGTTCGTGGTCTGTTCCTGACTGTTCGTGGTCTGTTCCTGACTGTCCGTGGTCTGTTCCTGACTGTCCATGGTCTGTAGCAGACTGTCCGTGGTCTGTAGCAGACTGTCCGTGGTCTGTAGCAGACTGTCCGTGGTCGGTAGCAGGCTGTCCGTGGTCTGTTCCTGACTGTCCGTGGTCTGTAGCAGACTGTTCGTGGTCTGTTCCTGACTGTTCGTGGTCTGTTCCTGACTGTTCGTGGTCTGTAGCAGACTGTCCGTGGTCTGTTCCTGACTGTTCGTGGTCTGTTCCTGACTGTCTGTGGTCTGTTCCTGACTGTTCGTGGTCTGTAGCAGACTGTTCGTGGTCTGTTCCTGACTGTTCGTGGTCTGTTCCTGACTGTTCGTGGTCTGTAGCAGACTGTCCGTGGTCTGTTCCTGACTGTTCGTGGTCTGTTCCTGACTGTTCATGGTCTGTTCCTGACTGTCCGTGGTCTGTTCCTGACTGTCCGTGGTCTGTTCCTGACTGTTCATGGTCTGTAGCAGACTGTCCGTGGTCTGTAGCAGACTGTCCGTGGTCTGTAGCAGACTGTCCGTGGTCTGTAGCAGACTGTCCGTGGTCTGTTCCTGACTGTCCGTGGTCTGTTCCTGACTGTCCGTGGTCTGTTCCTGACTGTTTGTGGTCTGTTCCTGACTGTTCGTGGTCTGTTCCTGACTGTCCGTGGTCTGTAGCTGACTGTTCGTGGTCTGTTCCTGACTGTCCGTGGTCTGTAGCAGACTGTTCGTGGTCTGTTCCTGACTGTTCGTGGTCTGTAGCAGACTGTCTGTGGTCTGTTCCTGACTGTTCGTGGTCTGTTCCTGACTGTTCGTGGTCTGTTCCTGACTGTTCGTGGTTTGTTCCTGACTGTTCGCGGTCTGTTCCTGACTGTTCGTGGTCTGTTCCTGACTGTCCGTGGTCTGTAGCAGACTGTCCGTGGTCTGTAGCAGACTGTCCGTGGTCTGTAGCAGACTGTCCGTGGTCTGTTGCAGACTGTCCGTGGTCTGTTCCTGACTGTCTGTGGTCTGTAGCAGACTGTTCGTGGTCTGTTCCTGACTGTTCGTGGTCTGTTCCTGACTGTTTGTGGTCTGTTCCTGACTGTCCGTGGTCTGTAGCAGACTGTTCGTGGTCTGTTCCTGACTGTTCGTGGTCTGTAGCAGACTGTCCGTGGTCTGTTCCTGACTGTTCGTGGTCTGTTCCTGACTGTTCGTGGTCTGTTCCT